>NW_015506992.1:26898-124006 GCF_001515645.1 Sinocyclocheilus grahami
TATGTTGCAGCCTGATACTACAATTGTTTAAATTCATTTTTTTCTCACTAATCTACACTCCGTACCTCATAACGACAAAGTTAAAACAGAACTTTAGAAATGTTTGTAAATTTATTAAAAAGAAAAACTGAAATATCACATTTACTTAAGTATTCAGACCCTTTGCAACAACACCTGAAATTTAGCTCAGGTGCGTCCCATTTCTCTTGATCATTGCTGAGATGTTTCTACACCTTGATTGGAGTCCACCTGTGGTAAATTAAATTGATTGGACATGATTTGGAAAGGCACACACCTCTCTATAAAAGGCCTCACAGCTGACAATGCATATCAGAGCAAAAACCAAGCCATGAGGTCAAAGGAACTGCCTGCAGAGCTCAGAGACAGGATTGTATCGAGCCACAGATCTGAGGAAGGCTACAAAACAATTTCTGCTGCACTGAAGATTCCCAAGAGCACAGTGGCTTCCATAATTCTCAAATGGAAGAAGCTCTAGTTGAGCTCCATGGTCATATGTGCAGATGGGAGAAACCTACAGAAGGACAAATATCACTGCAACACTCCACTGATCTGGGCTTTATGGTGGTGTGGCCAAACTCAATCTTCTCAGTGAAGACACATGAAAACACACTTGAATTTTGCAACAAAAAAAAAGAAACTGAAAGGGACGTGACATGACATGTGGACCCATACTCGGAATTAGTGCTCTGCATTTTATCCCATCCAAAGTGCACACACACAGCAGTAAACACACACCGTGAACACACACCCGGAGCAGTGGGCAGCCATTTTGCAACAAAAAAAAAGAAACTGAAAGGGACGTGACATGACATGTGGACCCATACTCGGAATTAGTGCTCTGCATTTTATCCCATCCAAAGTGCACACACACAGCAGTAAACACACACCGTGAACACACACCCGGAGCAGTGGGCAGCCATTTTTTGCTGGGGAGCAGTTGGGGGTTTGGTGCCTTGCTCAAGGGCACCTCAGTCGTGGTATTGAAGGTGGGAGAGAGTGCTGTACATTCACTTCCCCCACCTACAATCCCTGCCGGTACGAGACTCGAACCCGCAACCTTTGGATTACGAGTCTGACTCTCTAACCATTAAGCCACGACTTCCCCCTGAAAAAACACCTAAAGGACCCTCAGACTCTGAGAAACAAGATTATCTGGTCTGATGAACCTCAATTCTAAGCATCTTGTCTGAAGGAAACCAGCTCTGCTCGTCACCTGCAGAGTACCATCTGAAAAGTAAAGTGTGGTGGTAGCAGCCTCATGCTGTGGGGGGTTTTTTTCAGTGGCAGGGACTGGGAGACTGGTCAGGTTTGAGGGAAAGCTGAATGGAGCAAAGTACAGAGATATCCTCAGTGAACCTGTTCCACAGCGCTCAGACTAGGCCGAAGGTTCAACTTCCAACATGACAATGACCCTAAGCACACAGCCAAGGCAACACAGGAGTGGCTTAGGAACTCTATGAATGTCCTAGAGTGGCCCAGCCAGAGCTCTGACTTGAACCCTATCGAACATCTCTGGAGAGACCTGAAAATGGCTGTCCACCGACGGTCCCCATCCATCCTGATCGAGCTTGAGGATTTGCAAAGAAGAATGACAGAACATCCCCCAATCCAGGTGTGCAAAGCTTGTTGCGTCATACCAAAAAAGACTTGAGGCTGTAATTGCTGCCAAAGGTTCTTCAAGTACAGGGTAAAGGGTCTGAATACTTATGTAAATGTGATATTTCATTTTTTTCTTTTTAATAAATGTACAGACATTTCTAAAATTCTGTTTTCACTTTGTCATTATGAGGTACAGAGTGTAGATTAATGAGAAAAAAAATAATTTAAACAATTGTAGTATCAGTCTGCAACATAACAAAATTGAAAAAAGTGAAGGGGCTCTGAATACTTTCTGAATGCACTGTATGTATATATATATATACAGTGGGGCAAAAAAGTATTTAGTCATCCATTGTTTTCCATTTAATACAAAAGTCATGAGAAAAGTTACATGAGAAATGCATTTACCGTTAGTATCATGCAAACAGGTCCCAGAAATTTTGAGAAGAAGCCTTTATCTATTTTAATCCAGCACCTATTTGGGGGGATATACATAAAATAATCAGTAAACAAACATGGGCGAAGATGATGGTGTTACAGCCCTGCCCTTTTTTCCTTTGTCTTTTGTTGTGAGATTGCAAGGACAGAGGCTTCTCCTTGAGGGGTGGGACTCTAGTGCTGATCATGGGCCGCACCTGTGGCACTCTATTTAAGAGGCTCATGGATTTTGGCTCACTCGCTCTCATTTTTGTTTTGTGTTCTTGTTTGAAGAGTGGGTTCTTGAGATTGTGTGTTCCCATTTTTGTTGCCACAACTCCACAAACCCCATTTCCAGCAGCTATTTGATTTGTTGTTCCTTTCATTATTCTTTAATATTTTGACCCTAGACATTATTTGTTTAACTTTAAATACATATATTTTCTTTATTGAAACTCATTTTGTGAACTGTCCTCTTTATGTTGTGACTTTGAGCCGGGTCGTAACAATGAGCAATGAGTTACTCCAACTAAACTCACTTTTCACTTCCGTAGCCTTTAGGATCCACCACAGCAGACACGGCCACCACAACCAGAGCAACCAGATATCCAATCACACACAGGAATCCACTGCTAAGCACCTCCCTATTAATGGAGCTGATCTGTGATAGGTTCTTCACACAGATGAAGAGCAGCACAGCTTCAATGAGCATCCACACAAAGCCGGAGAGAAAGAAGAACTGCAGAAGGCCAGAGATCACGGCACACAACACCTGGAGACCATGAGAGACGGTTATGATGATTCTCAGTGAGGCTGTGCTGAGTTGTAGGGCTTCTTCATTATTCTTACCTGCAGAGGCTGTATGAGGTTCAGGAACCGCTGTGTGAGCAGGAACAGAAGGTGAGCCAGCAGAAGACTGATGCAGATGTTGATTCGAGCCACGTTATTCACTCCAGGACTCCACTGACAAAGGACAAAGGTCAACAGGGCCAAACTGAAGAACACCAGCCCCACGATCACACACACCAAATTCAACAGATCCAGCAGTGGGTCATTCTGAGAAAACATGTAACAGAACATGAGTGCCAAATCTGTGATTTTCTTCAGTGTTAACTATACATTTCTTGTACCTCTTGTGGATGGCTGGTTTGCACGATGAGAGCGAATGTGGACAGATGATCACAGGAACACACAGTGTAGTTGCTGTTGGTCTCTAAAACAGAACAACCATCTAATGCTATAGCTCATGAAAGCCACAGCAGCTGATCCTGTGTAACAGAAACACATAAATAATAACAAGTATTAAAACTTCCATTCAACTATACAATAAAAAACTTAAGTAAATGTTGTTTAGTTATATTCTATCTCTTTTGTTTGATAAAATCACATCACAACATTTAACATACTTGTTTCATTGTTGTTCTTGGCGATCCCAATGAGATCGATGTCCACAGAAGAATCTGTCGTGTTAAGTCTAGGGATTTTCTCTAGGGTGACCTGTGGTCCAACCATGAAGATTTCTACCTCTGATTAAAAAGTACAGATATGTGAATGAAAATGTATTCACAATAAGGTCATCTGAAAATGTCAAAAGTTATTTCAAAGGTTTTCTAGACTTGAGCACATTAAGTCAGTAATTTCACTGTTTATTCATAGTTTGGTTTTTACTTACTCAAAGTGTCAAGAGTAAAAGTGACATAGTCACTTGTGTTTGTTGGTTTTACGAGCATGGCCACAAGTTTCTCACTGGCTTTTAACATACGGTTTCCATATGACACCAGTTTATTTGGGTCAGCTGACGATGACTCCAAAAACATGTCTGAAGCATTGAGGACCACATTCAAAATGCTGGTCACATTCTATTTTAGTGATCATATAAAAAGGATTATTTGTAAATGTTGGAACAAAAGAAAGCTTTGCTGCATGATAATTTATGCAAGTGACAAATAATGATTATATTGTAATTTTGTCTCACTGTCAATGGAAGCACTTCTGCTGTCATGTTCTCTATATTGTTAAGAAGATCTACACACCGTCCTGTGGTCTGAAATCACAAACGAGCTTTATAAATGAAATAGAAAACTTAGTGTGCACTGTGGAGTATTTGGTGATTTTGATAATGTTTTAAGTCAAATAAAAGTTAATTGTATCACAAAGTATATGCAAAGAACCAACAACAATGACAAAAATACAAAACAGTACACATTATACTGTTTTATTGTGCTGTTGTTTGAATTTTTATTAATATGAGTCCAACCCTCCAATTACAATTTCAGAAATTAACGCCCGCAACAACTTACCCTGCATTCTTCTAGCGGCGTGATGTTCAGACCTGGAATGGGAAGAGTCTTCATGAATTCATGATGATACTCAACTATATATTTCAATAATTTTCTCTTATTAAATTCGGATAAGACAAGAGATATTACTTTTATGACCAAAAAAAAAAAAAAATGTCTTTATAATTAGTTTTGTAATTTTGACAAATCAACTTTTAACAAACCCCCCTATTTTAAAAAAAGTGATCAATTTGACCCCAATAATTATCGTGGCATCTGCGTGAGCAGTACTTTAGGAAAGCTGTTCTGCAGAATAATAAACAGCCGTATTGTCACATTCATCTCAATATACAATATTTTAAATAAAGCTCAAATTGGTTTTCAGCGGTTTTCAGCGAACTACTCTGTTTTTCATTAAGAAAATCACCAAGAGGAATTTCTTTTAAGTAACCACATTCAGTCTAGCACAGATCAGCACAAATCAGTGTTCTTAAGTTAGCCAATTTCCCGTGTACAGGGAGTAGAGAGCAGTGAACACTGTGTAAGGACCATGTCAATTGGAACACAGTTTATTCATGGAGCTCTCTTCTAACGAGCTGTTGATTAGAATCAGGTGAGTTAAACAAGAGAGATATGCAAAATATGCACAGTGGGGGTCCCGAGGACCAGGATATAAGAACCGCTGTTCTAGAATTATCCTCACCTGTAGAAGTAGAACTAGAAGATTTTGCGGAGGTGACTGGCTTTAAAGAAACTAAAAAAATTAAAAATAAATAAATAAATAATAACAGATGGAAAAAGATGTTAAATCAGACTCAGATTATGATCTACGGTGTTCTGCAACAAGTAAATCACTAAGGGATTTATTTTAAATAGTCACATTCAGTCTAGAATTATTGTCACCTAAAGAAGTAGAACTAGTAGATGTTGCGGAAGTGACTGGTTGTAAAAGAACTGAAACAACATGTGGAAGCAGAAATTCAGCATTTAAATATGCTTTCACATCTGTGTTCAACATGAAGACAATATTAGGAGGAGCTTCTCTTGAAAGCCACATTCCAGTTCAGCAACACATTCACCTGTAGTAGTGGGACTAGGTGTTGTGGAAGTGACCATGTGAAAAGAAACTGAAACAATACCAGATGGAAACAGATGTTAAATCAGACTCACATGATGACTACTGTCTTCTTCATGAAGAAAATCATCAAGAGGATTTTTTTTTAAGAAGCCACATTCAGTCTAGAATTATCCTCACCTGTAGAAGTTGAACTAGTAGATGCTGTGGAAGTGACTGGCTGGGAAGAAACTAAAAAAAATTAAATAATAACACATGGAAAAATATATTAAATCAGGCTCAGATTATGAAGTACTGTGTTCAGCAACAAAACAAAATCATTGAGGGCTTTCTTTTAAAAGGTCACATTCAGTCTCACCTGTAGAAGTAGAACTAGTACATGTTGTGTAAGGGACTGGTTGTAAAATAACTGAAACAACAACATGCGGAAACAGACGTTAGATCAGATTTAGATGCTGAATTACTGTGTTAATCATGAAGACAATTATTAGAAGGAGTGTTTCTTGAAAGCCACATTCCAGTTCAGCAACACATTCACCTGTAGTAGTGGGACTAGATGTTGTGGAAGTGACCATGTGTAAAGAAGCTGGAACAATACCAGATGGAAACAGATTCTAAATAACACTCAGATGATGAACTACTGTGTTCGTTATGAAGAAAATCATGAAGATGAATTTCTTTAAAAAAAAAAAAACACACACATTCCATCTATAATTATCCTCACCTGTAGAAGTAGAACTAGTAAATGTTGTGGAAGTGACTGGCTGTAAAGACACTGAAAAAAACAGAAGGAAATAGATGTTAAATCAGAGACAGATGCTGAATTACTGAGTTAATCATGAAGACAATTATTAGCAGGAGTGTCTCTTGAAAGCCACATTCCGGTTCAGCAACACATTCACCTGTAGTAGTGGGACTAAATGTTGTGGAAGTGACTGGCTGTAAAGACACTGAAAAAAACAGAAGGAAATAGATGTTAAATCAGAGACAGATGCTGAATTACTGAGTTAATCATGAAGACAATTATTAGCAGGAGTGTCTCTTGAAAGCCACATTCCGGTTCAGCAACACATTCACCTGTAGTAGTGGGACTAAATGTTGTGGAAGTGACTGGCTGTAAAGACACTGAAAAAAACAGAAGGAAATAGATGTTAAATCAGAGACAGATGCTGAATTACTGAGTTAATCATGAAGACAATTATTAGCAGGAGTGTCTCTTGAAAGCCACATTCCGGTTCAGCAACACATTCACCTGTAGTAGTGGGACTAAATGTTGTGGAAGTGACTGGCTGTAAAGACACTGAAAAAAACAGAAGGAAATAGATGTTAAATCAGAGACAGATGCTGAATTACTGAGTTAATCATGAAGACAATTATTAGCAGGAGTGTCTCTTGAAAGCCACATTCCGGTTCAGCAACACATTCACCTGTAGTAGTGGGACTAAATGTTGTGGAAGTGACTGGCTGTAAAGACACTGAAAAAAACAGAAGGAAATAGATGTTAAATCAGAGACAGATGCTGAATTACTGAGTTAATCATGAAGACAATTATTAGCAGGAGTGTCTCTTGAAAGCCACATTCCGGTTCAGCAACACATTCACCTGTAGTAGTGGGACTAAATGTTGTGGAAGTGACTGGCTGTAAAGACACTGAAAAAAACAGAAGGAAATAGATGTTAAATCAGAGACAGATGCTGAATTACTGAGTTAATCATGAAGACAATTATTAGCAGGAGTGTCTCTTGAAAGCCACATTCCGGTTCAGCAACACATTCACCTGTAGTAGTGGGACTAAATGTTGTGGAAGTGACTGGCTGTAAAGACACTGAAAAAAACAGAAGGAAATAGATGTTAAATCAGAGACAGATGCTGAATTACTGAGTTAATCATGAAGACAATTATTAGCAGGAGTGTCTCTTGAAAGCCACATTCCGGTTCAGCAACACATTCACCTGTAGTAGTGGGACTAAATGTTGTGGAAGTGACTGGCTGTAAAGACACTGAAAAAAACAGAAGGAAATAGATGTTAAATCAGAGACAGATGCTGAATTACTGAGTTAATCATGAAGACAATTATTAGCAGGAGTGTCTCTTGAAAGCCACATTCCGGTTCAGCAACACATTCACCTGTAGTAGTGGGACTAAATGTTGTGGAAGTGACTGGCTGTAAAGACACTGAAAAAAACAGAAGGAAATAGATGTTAAATCAGAGACAGATGCTGAATTACTGAGTTAATCATGAAGACAATTATTAGCAGGAGTGTCTCTTGAAAGCCACATTCCGGTTCAGCAACACATTCACCTGTAGTAGTGGGACTAAATGTTGTGGAAGTGACTGGCTGTAAAGACACTGAAAAAAACAGAAGGAAATAGATGTTAAATCAGAGACAGATGCTGAATTACTGAGTTAATCATGAAGACAATTATTAGCAGGAGTGTCTCTTGAAAGCCACATTCCGGTTCAGCAACACATTCACCTGTAGTAGTGGGACTAAATGTTGTGGAAGTGACTGGCTGTAAAGACACTGAAAAAAACAGAAGGAAATAGATGTTAAATCAGAGACAGATGCTGAATTACTGAGTTAATCATGAAGACAATTATTAGCAGGAGTGTCTCTTGAAAGCCACATTCCGGTTCAGCAACACATTCACCTGTAGTAGTGGGACTAAATGTTGTGGAAGTGACTGGCTGTAAAGACACTGAAAAAAACAGAAGGAAATAGATGTTAAATCAGAGACAGATGCTGAATTACTGAGTTAATCATGAAGACAATTATTAGCAGGAGTGTCTCTTGAAAGCCACATTCCGGTTCAGCAACACATTCACCTGTAGTAGTGGGACTAAATGTTGTGGAAGTGACTGGCTGTAAAGACACTGAAAAAAACAGAAGGAAATAGATGTTAAATCAGAGACAGATGCTGAATTACTGAGTTAATCATGAAGACAATTATTAGCAGGAGTGTCTCTTGAAAGCCACATTCCGGTTCAGCAACACATTCACCTGTAGTAGTGGGACTAAATGTTGTGGAAGTGACTGGCTGTAAAGACACTGAAAAAAACAGAAGGAAATAGATGTTAAATCAGAGACAGATGCTGAATTACTGAGTTAATCATGAAGACAATTATTAGCAGGAGTGTCTCTTGAAAGCCACATTCCGGTTCAGCAACACATTCACCTGTAGTAGTGGGACTAAATGTTGTGGAAGTGACTGGCTGTAAAGACACTGAAAAAAACAGAAGGAAATAGATGTTAAATCAGAGACAGATGCTGAATTACTGAGTTAATCATGAAGACAATTATTAGCAGGAGTGTCTCTTGAAAGCCACATTCCGGTTCAGCAACACATTCACCTGTAGTAGTGGGACTAAATGTTGTGGAAGTGACTGGCTGTAAAGACACTGAAAAAAACAGAAGGAAATAGATGTTAAATCAGAGACAGATGCTGAATTACTGAGTTAATCATGAAGACAATTATTAGCAGGAGTGTCTCTTGAAAGCCACATTCCGGTTCAGCAACACATTCACCTGTAGTAGTGGGACTAAATGTTGTGGAAGTGACTGGCTGTAAAGACACTGAAAAAAACAGAAGGAAATAGATGTTAAATCAGAGACAGATGCTGAATTACTGAGTTAATCATGAAGACAATTATTAGCAGGAGTGTCTCTTGAAAGCCACATTCCGGTTCAGCAACACATTCACCTGTAGTAGTGGGACTAAATGTTGTGGAAGTGACTGGCTGTAAAGACACTGAAAAAAACAGAAGGAAATAGATGTTAAATCAGAGACAGATGCTGAATTACTGAGTTAATCATGAAGACAATTATTAGCAGGAGTGTCTCTTGAAAGCCACATTCCGGTTCAGCAACACATTCACCTGTAGTAGTGGGACTAAATGTTGTGGAAGTGACTGGCTGTAAAGACACTGAAAAAAACAGAAGGAAATAGATGTTAAATCAGAGACAGATGCTGAATTACTGAGTTAATCATGAAGACAATTATTAGCAGGAGTGTCTCTTGAAAGCCACATTCCGGTTCAGCAACACATTCACCTGTAGTAGTGGGACTAAATGTTGTGGAAGTGACTGGCTGTAAAGACACTGAAAAAAACAGAAGGAAATAGATGTTAAATCAGAGACAGATGCTGAATTACTGAGTTAATCATGAAGACAATTATTAGCAGGAGTGTCTCTTGAAAGCCACATTCCGGTTCAGCAACACATTCACCTGTAGTAGTGGGACTAAATGTTGTGGAAGTGACTGGCTGTAAAGACACTGAAAAAAACAGAAGGAAATAGATGTTAAATCAGAGACAGATGCTGAATTACTGAGTTAATCATGAAGACAATTATTAGCAGGAGTGTCTCTTGAAAGCCACATTCCGGTTCAGCAACACATTCACCTGTAGTAGTGGGACTAAATGTTGTGGAAGTGACTGGCTGTAAAGACACTGAAAAAAACAGAAGGAAATAGATGTTAAATCAGAGACAGATGCTGAATTACTGAGTTAATCATGAAGACAATTATTAGCAGGAGTGTCTCTTGAAAGCCACATTCCGGTTCAGCAACACATTCACCTGTAGTAGTGGGACTAAATGTTGTGGAAGTGACTGGCTGTAAAGACACTGAAAAAAACAGAAGGAAATAGATGTTAAATCAGAGACAGATGCTGAATTACTGAGTTAATCATGAAGACAATTATTAGCAGGAGTGTCTCTTGAAAGCCACATTCCGGTTCAGCAACACATTCACCTGTAGTAGTGGGACTAAATGTTGTGGAAGTGACCATGTGTAAAGAAGCTGGAACAATACCAGATGGAAACAGATTTTATATCACGCTCAGATGATGAACTATGTCTTCATGAAAAAAAAAATAATCAAAAGGAATTTATTTTAAGAAGCCACATTCAGTCTAGAATTATCCTCACCTGTAGAAGTTGAACTAGTAGATGCTGTGGAAGTGACTGTGGATAAGTGAATAAAAAAAAAGTTATTTCAGACTTAGATGATGAAGTACTGTGTTCTGCGACAAAAAAAAAATCATTGAGGGACTTCTTTTAAATGGTCACATTCAGTCTAAAATTATTCTCACCTGTAGAAGTAGACCTACACACTGTAAAAAAATCTTAATTTTAAGGAAAATAACTGTGATTTTTTTTTAAGTTTTCTAGTTTGTAGTCAAAACTCTGTAAAATTACCAACAGTTTCTGTAAATTAACAAATTGGCTGTTATTTTAAGTATCATGACATTAACAATACATTAGAGTAATTCACATTTTTTATACGGAAATATTACTGTATTTTTTATACAGTGTTTCTTCTTTTTTCTTAAATTACATACAAATGTATGTAAAATTACAAAAATATTCAGTAATTAAACAGTAAAAAAATAAAAAAATAAATAAAAACTTCAACATTATAGAAACTCTTTTAAATGTCAAACATAACAGCATTAAACACTAACAGGTCGTATAGTTACATTGTTTCATGCATGCTGTTTCTGGTTAACTGCTAGAGATTCATGTTTTGCAATGAACATGTTTGTTATTAATAATTCAGGAAATACCTGGAAAACAACAGTTTTTTTGTGAAAGTTTTTTTTTGTTGTTATAGTCAAAACTCTGTAAAATTACCAACAGTTTCTGTAAATTAACAAATTGGCTGTTATTTTAAGTATCATGACATTAACAATACATTAGAGTAATTCACATTTTTTATACGGAAATATTACTGTATTTTTTATACAGTGTTTCTTCTTTTTTCTTAAATTACATACAAATGTATGTAAAATTACAAAAATATTCAGTAATTAAACAGTAAAAAAATAAAAAAATAAATAAAAACTTCAACATTATAGAAACTCTTTTAAATGTCAAACATAACAGCATTAAACACTAACAGGTCTTTCCCTTTCCCAATAAAAACAAATAAATCAACACTTAATTTCAACATTTAATCTCCTTATCCAGACCTATGCAAAGCATGCTGGGAACTATAACTTCCTGCCTAAAAAAAAAATATTAAAAAAGGTCAAATGACTGGCAGCAGCGGCTGCCAAACAAAAATCATAAAATTAAAGTGAAATATCCTAATTTAAATAAACCAAAAAAAACACTGTTATTTTACAGGAATTTACTAAATTATTATGACCAAACACCTTCACCTTTTAAAAAATCTAAAAAATAAAAAAAAAGGTCAAATAAATGGCAGCAGCGGCTGCCAAAAAAACAAACAAACAAAAAAAATGTTAAATTAAAGTACATCCTAGTTTGTATAAACCGGAAAATTACAGGTATTTTCTAAATTATTGTAATCAAACACTTTCACTTTAACCCTTTAGCATTCCTGTAAAATGTGCCTAAAAAAGGCATACCCAATTAGTAAATTGCATGCTGATTTTGAGTATATGCATGGTTTTGGTCTCTTTTGAAAGGTATGTGTGGTTACCATTGTGTTTTTGAGGTTACCTTTTTTTTTTTTTTTGAACGCTAATAGGTTAAAACAGTAAAAAAGATGAGAAAAAAGGTCAAATTTATGTGAATAAAGTGCAAAAAAAATTAAAAAGACTGGCAGCAAAAAAACATTAAACACCTCAGCATCTTCACTTATTACAAACCAGTTTGCTTTATTTCTTTCATACAAAAGTTATTTTTGAGAATTAACAGAGGTTTAGATGGTGCTGTTCTTATTGAAAAGCATAAAGTTTGAAGTCACCGTTATGGTGGTCAGTGTTCCTTTAGTTGGGCTCTTGACCCTTGGTTTTATCAGTTCCTCAGTTTTTCCTTGTTTGCTTTAACAGTGTGTTTCTGATTCATCTTTGTTATGGCAAAACAAATGTAAGAACAATTCTGATCAGATGATGTTGGTCACTTATTGATGATAATATAGTCATCATAGTGACCTGATTCACTGCTAAAAGTCTAATCTCTGAGTGATTTGAAACTATCACCAAAGAGTGACTAGCATGATCATCAGATCAGAGTTTCTCTTCAAATCCCTGCCGTAACAAATGTATATCAGAAAGACACAGTTAAAGAAACCAAAGAGAAACTTACTAAAAGAAATTCAAGGGTCAAGAGCCCAACAAAAGCAAACACTGACCACCATGATGGTGACATCAAACTTTATTATTTTTAGTAAAACATCAACATCTAAACCTATTAATTCTCTTTTATATGATAGAAATAAGGGCAAACTGGTTTGTAATAAGTGAAGATGCTGAGTTCTAGAGTGATTTATTAGTGTTAATGTTCTGTTGGGATTTTGTGAGGTTTTCGTTGTGCTGAGGAATAGAACTTGTGCTTCAGTCTAGCAGAAGCACAGGAAACATTGATGTTATACTGCATGTTGTTTTATTCAAAAGCAGTAATTGTGTAGTTGCTGAAGCAGTAACGTATAGTTACATTGTTTCATGCATGCTGTTTCTGGTTAACTGCTAGAGATTCATGTTTTGCAATGAACATGTTTGTTATTAATAATTCAGGAAATACCTGGAAAACAACAGTTTTTTTGTGAAAGTTTTTTTTTGTTGTTAATTTAAATTAGGATATTTTTTGGTTTGGTAGCCATTGTTGGCAGTCATTTCACTGTTTTTTTTGTTTTGTTTTTTTTCAGTTAAGGTGTTTGATCCTAATAATTCAGGAAATATCTTTAAAATAACATTGTTTTTCTGTAAAAAAAAAAAAAAAAAAAAAAAAAAGGGCAATTTCTGTTAAAAGTTTTTTGCACTTTATTTAAATTAGAATATTTTACATTCATTTTAGGGTTTTTGTTTGACAGCCGTAACTGACAGTCATTGACTGCTTTTTTTTTTACAGTGCAGTCATGGCCAAATGTTTTGACAGTGACATACATTTTGTGTTTTGCAAAGTATGCTGCTTCAGTATTTGTAGATTATTTTTCCACATGTTTCTATGGTATACTGAAAAACAATGATAATCATATAAGTTTTAAAGGCTTTTATTGGCAAAAAATATAATGAGTCAATATTTACAGTGTTGACCCTTGTTCTTCATAACCTCTGCAATTCGCTCTGGCATGCTGAATATTAGCTTCTGGGTCAAATCCTGACTGATGGCCATCCATTCTTGCCTTATTAGTTCTCGGAGTTGATCACAATTTGTGGGCTTCTGCTTGTCCACTCGCTCTTTGAGAACTGACCACAGGTTCTCAGTGGGATTGAGATCCGGGGAGTTGCCTGACCACGGATCCAAAATGTCTATGCAATGATGTTCGAGCCACTTCTTTATCACTCTTGCTTTGTGACATGGTGCTCCATCATGCTGGAAAATGCACGGATCATCACCAAATTGCTCATGGATCATTGGAAGAAATCGCTCTTGCAGGACATTTTGATACCATTCTTTATTCATGGCAGTGTTTTCGGGCAGAATTATGAGAGCTTGAAAAGCAACCCCACACACATGGATGGTCTCAGGATGCTTCACTGTTGGCACGACACAGGACTCATGGTAGCGTTCACCTTTTCTTCTCCGAACAATCGATTTTCCAGATGTCCCAAACAGTCGGAAGGGAAAATAACTTTGCACCAGTCTTCTGCTGTCCAATCCTTGTACTTCCTGCAGAATTTCAGTCTGTCCTTGACGTTTTTTTCTTGGAGAGACGTGGCTTCTTTGCTGCCCTTCTTGACACCAGGCTGTTGTCCAAAAGTCTTCTTCTCACTGTGCGTGCAGATGCTCTCACACCAATCTGCTGCCTTTCCTGAGCAAGCTCTGCACTGCTGGTGACACGATTCCATAGCTGACTCCTCAGGAGGAGACGGTCCTGGCGCTTGCTGGACACTCTGGGACGTCCTGAAGACTTCTTCACTGCAGTCGAACCTCTCTCCTTGAAGTTCTTGATGATCCGGTAAATGGTTCTTTCAGGTGCAATATTCTTTGTAGCAATTTGCTTGCATCTGAGGCCATTTTGATGCAAAGCGATGATGGCTGCACGTGTTTCTTTGGGAGTTTATATGAATGTATCTATGAGGGGAACTGACTGTCTTCAGAAATGTTTCTATGGAAAATATTTTTTTATCTTGCCTCCGTATAATGCATATTAAAGTATGCATTGTTCACATGCTTTGTTTACGTAACCAAGTAAATGCTGTGTCACTGCATTTTGCATTCTCGTTTAGCCCGTCTGCTGTTTTTGTTTCGTTCATAAGTTTTATGTAGCATAATTTCACAAAGGAAGTCAGGCCATGCTGTTTTTGCTTAAAATTTAGAAATTATACACTACCTAATTTAATTTTTTTTTTAAATACACTGTGTGGGGTTCAAACCTGAAGTACTGGAAGTGGCCTTTTAAATTTTTCAGAATTATATGTTGCCCAATTGGCAGTAGATTTGCTAGAGAATTACTACATTTATAATTTTCAGTACAATTTCCATGTGTAAGGCATGTTCAGGCAAAGTTGTTGTTATTTTACATACTTTGCTGGTAAATATATTTACACATGCCCTTTGAAAACATTATTATTATTATTATTATTCATTAATATCCATCAGTAATTTTTTTCCAGCTATTTCAGCAGAACCCATACAACAGTCATGCCAAGGACGAGCTCAGCTGGTGATGTAGTCTGATAGGGATGTAACAATTCACTCAAATGACGTTGTGATACGATTCGCAATACTGATTTCATAATACAATTTTGTTATGATTTATTTTAAAAACAAAGTAAGGTTTAAGACAAATTATAAATGAACAGGTGTTCTTTTTTTATTCCTAAGACAAACTGCTGCACAGGAAGACAGTTCCCTATCGATACTTCACTCGTACTGCATCTGCTAAGATGCTTTGGGAAAACTCCTTTTTCTCAGAATACTGAAGCCTTTTTCAATCACGCAGTGTAACTGCACGACCTTTGGTTCGTGCAGTGTATTAAAAACGAACCAATGGCTCGGCAGCTGAGCTGCACTAGCCTATGGCGACACAGCCTGCCAGAGCCCGCCAATTTGACCAATAAGCATGCACTTCGTCATAGGATCCTCAGATTTCTTCTCCTTCACCGACGACTACAAGATCTTCGCACTATGAGACTGGAAGCCTTCGCCATGAACAAGCCTCGCAGCGGATCAAGACCCTCTCTGCTCGGCTGACTTCGCCGCTCTTCAGCTGCCTTTGGCGTCTGCAGCAGCGTGGTCTTCCGGTCCCCTGCCACTATCCGGCGACTATAAAGAGCAAATTTCTGAGCAATTTTCCGGCGTTGTTGCGAATGCCGCGCCGCTACTGTCGCTCGTGCAGGGCTCCCCTGCATGCCTTTGACGGTCACGGCGAGTGCGTTTCATGCTTGGGCGCTGCCCACGCTGAAGCTGCACTGACCGAGACGGAATGTCCTCATTGCGAGGATATGAGTCTCTCCTCTCTGCGCTCGCAGATAGCTTTCTTTTCAGAAAGCGACTCCGCTCCTCGCGCGCTCCTACTTTCTTTCTCCCAGGAGCCTGTGAGGAAAAAGCAGCAGGGCAGAGGATCTCAGCGCTCAGTGACGAGTGAGCCCACGCCGGCTGATCCCCCGCGCACCTCACTCTCTCCCCATAGAGAGGCTTCCCCTGTCCTCTTCTCTCACCCGGACCAGCATCCCTCTGCGGCTGCGAGCGATCTGGTTTCGTTCGGTGGGAGTGAGTGTGACGCCATGGACGACAGTGTGCCTCTGGCTGCCTCAGATGCGGAAGAGCTGTCGGGCTCATCTTTCAACCCCGCCCCCCTGCCGTCTGCAGAGCCCAGCGCTGCCAGCACAGGCATGAATGCCGAACTTTTCCGTGTTCTGTCTAAGGTTGTCCAAGAGCTGGGTTTGGATTGGTCTCCGCCAGAGGAGCCCACCCGCAGCCGCCTGGATGAATGGTTCTTGCCGGGTCGCCGTCAAGCCCCTCGACAACGAGCTTCTCCATTTTTTCCAGAAGTCCATGACGAGATCACTAGATCTTGGCGCGCCCCCTACTCGGCCCGCCTGCGTACCTCCTCTTCATCTGCCCTCACAACAGTCGACGGTGCCGAAGAAAAGGGGTTTGACACACTGCCTCCCCTGGATGAGTCAGTGGCCACGCATCTCTGCCCATCCACGGCCATCGGCTGGAAGGCAAAGGCCGCCCACCCATCCAAGCCGGGCAGGACGACTTCAGCGCTTGCTGAAAGGGCCTACTCGTCTGCTGGCAAGCAGCCTCGGCGCTTCACTCCATGGCGGTCCTCCAGGTCCTTCAGGCCAAACTTCTCCAGAGAATGGGCGAGTCTGGACCGGACCCCGCGGCTTTCAAAGAGCTATGCAGCGCGACCGATCTGGCTTTACGAGCCACAAAGATGACGGCTCAGGCGATCGGTAGATCCATGGCCAGCCTTGTGGTGCTTGAGCGCCACCTATGGTTGACCCTCACAGACATCAAGGATGCGGATAAGGTCCCCTTCCTCTACTCTCCGTTCTCCCCCGCTGGCCTGTTTGGTCCTGCGGTCGAAGGGTTCGCAGAGCGCTTCACTGCTGCACAAAAGTCATCCCAGGCAATGCAACACTTCTTGCCAAAACGCTCCAGCTCTGCGGCTGCCACCAGTTGCCCCAAGACGGCGCCGACTCAGCAGTCCGCGAAGCCCGCCTCATCAGCTGCACCGCCACTCTCTAAGCCTGAGCCCGGCATCGCTCCCGCTCGGCTACACGCTACCCATTCCCTAAGCGCCAAGAACCCCGGCCCAAGGTAGTGCTGGACCGGCATCTCCGGCGTCAACCTGATCCACGGGACAGGAAGAGGAGGGGACAAAATCGCCGGACCATCCCCCAAGCAGCCTCTTTTGTGCCTCCAAGCACCCCGTTCACTTCTGGGTGCCGATGGCAATGTGTTTGTGGTGAAAACTGTTGTGAACCCCAGGCCCATTCAGTTAGCGCCCGCACATCTTATTGCTGTTATAGCGAGAAAAATAAAATGCAAAAATTTTCAAAAAGAGAGCAAATTTCCTCTTCCGCTTATCACAAGTGTTGGGTCCACGCATGGCGGCCTGTCGCTCGAAACAACCCAACCCCATGCCACGCAGGCCAAGGCCTTGCGGGCCATCGCCAGGGTGTCAAAGTGTGTTCTGGGGATAATAGAACGAGGTTATTCACTTCAATTCGCACGAAGACCCCCGCGATTCTGTGGCGTGGTCTCCACCTCGTGCCAAGGTGATGAATTTTCTGGCAAAAGGAGCCATAGAAATGGTTCTCCCAGCTCAGAGCGAGTCAGGCTTCTACAGCCGTTATTTCCTCATCCCCAAAAAGGATGGCAGCCTAAGGCCCATCCTCGAGCTCAGACACCTGAACCGTGCCCTCATGAGACGGCCATTCAGGATGATTACATTGAAGCAGATCCTCTCGCAAGTGTGCCCAGGGGACTGGTTCTTTTCGTTGGATCTGAAAGATGCCTACTTTCAGATCCAGATAGCCCCCATCACAGGCGATTCTTGAGATTCGCCTTCGAGGGAGTGGCATATCAGTACACGGTCCTTCCCTTCGGACTGTCACTAGCTCCCCGCACTTTTACGAAGTAAAAGCGGGCTCTTTCCCCGCTGAGACAGATGGGAATCCGCATCCGAATTATCTCGACGACTGGCTCACCCTGGCCCTCCTTTACGCTTTTCCCCCGATCGCCCTGATCACACAGGTAATCAGGCAAATCAAGTAGCGGAAACACAAGGTTCTGTTGGTGGCCCCACTCTGGAGAACCCAACACTGGTTCGCAGAGCTGTCTCAGCTGCTTCTAGCAGCCCCATGGCCCATCCCCCTGAGACGAGACCTTCTCTCGGAGACAAACAGAATGATATGGCACCCCCAGCCCAAGCTGTGGGCTCTGCACCTCTGGCCTCTCGATGGGAGCCTGCGAACCTCCCCGAGAGTGTGCTAAACACAATATCTCAGGCTAGAGCACCTTCTACAAGGCGGCTCTATGCCCTTAAATGGTCTGTCTTCTGCGCCGGGTGTATGGCCCGCGGCGCAGACCCAATTTCCTGCGACATATCTCTGATATTGTCCTTCCTGCAGGAGGGAAGCAGCCATAACAGCCTCACACGCTCCAGTGGCCAGTCGGTGGGCAGGAACAACCTAGTTGTTCCCTTTTTGAAAGGGTCTAGGAGGCTCAACCCGCCTCGCCCTGTCACTGTCCCTACATGGGACCTGGCCACGGTGTTGAGGGCTCTGAAGAGCCTTCCTTTCGAGCCGCTACCTTCGTCCCTTGACGCTAAAAACCGCTCTGCTACTGGTGTTAGCATCGGTAAAGTGTATGGGTGATCTGCAGGCGTCTCTGGGTGAGCCCGACCTGCCTTGAATTTGGGCCCAATGACTCCAAGGTCGTCCTGAAGCCGAGGCATGGTAATGTACCTAAAGTGCTTTCGACTCTGTTCAGAGCACAGGTGATAGCTCTTTCGGCGCTTTCCTCCTTAAGAGCAGGACCAAGAGCTAAATCTACTCTGCCCCGTCAGGGCATTGAGAATATACATTGAGCATTCCGCCCTGTTCAGGCTGTCGGATCAGCATTTTGTATGCTTCGATGACCGCACCAGAGGGTCTCTGGTTATGAAGCAGAGACTTTCCAAATGGATAATTGACACTATCAAGCTAGCGTACTCTTCCTTGGGCCTTCAATGCCCCATGGGAGTAAGAGCCCACTCAAAAAGAGGCATTGCCACTTCCTGGGCTTGGTCTAGCAGAGTTTCCATTGCAGAAATTTGTGCAGCGGCCAGCTGGGCCTCGCCGTCCACATTTACCAGGTTTTATCATCTGGATCTCCCGGCTTTACAGGCTCGGGGCCTTTCTGCTTAAATGGACTTACTCTGGCAAAACCAGTGCTAAGTCAGGCGTTTGCCTTCTCTGTATGCTTTTGGCCCCCACTGGGTTCCGAGGCTGTATTTTTCTTGGAACGATTACTTAGCAGTGAGCATGATTTCATCAAGTACAATATGTTCCTGGATCAACATTCTTGTTTTTTATTAAGAAGTGGGTGAAATTCCTCTCAATTTACGGCACAATGCTTTATTATAAGACAGGAATAATCTGTGAGTGAAGTCAACTCCCAATACAAAATATCCTTCCATAGAGTACCCTGCATGTCGAAAAATTACGCTAAAGGGGGTTCCTGCGCATTAAAAAATTACGCCAAGGGGTCTTCTTCTTTCATTTATTGGTGGATCGCACCAATTCTCATGCATTACTATTTCCTATTTCCCACTGTTGTTACCAACTTTGAACTATTTGCTTTTTAATTATTGCTTTCATTTCATATCTACTCTATGATACTTCCATTTCTATACTGGTGTCCAGGACAACTTGTTTCACCAATTTATCTGCTGCTTCTTTCTCTTTCACTCCCAAATGAACATATTAAAACCTTCTTTAAACCTGCTTTGCTTATACATCTTAAAGCCATCACTACAGTAATTAACTCTCCTGAAAAAAAAAAAAAAAACTTATTTGAAATCCTCATCTTTCTGCAAATTTGCAATTTTGTAATGACAAATAACTATACCTATTTGTTCATTGTGTGGATTTTTTGATGCATCTGAACAGACTTGTGTTAAATGTCCATACTCTGTCCACAAATATTCCCTTACGCAGATTTCCTTAAATTCACTCATACCTTCTTTCTGTCTAGACTATAGGTTGAGGCAAAATCCACAAAGGAACTGCTGATAAAGTAACTCTTCAAACAATACTTAAACCTTTAACATCTAATCCTTCTACCAAATCTACAACAATCCATCCAAAACTATTACATTCCTGTTTTCCATGCTCCCAACATTTCTCTAGAACTCGTATTGTGGGATGTGAATTATCCTGTGACATTAGATTTGCCAAATATACTGCAGTTAACTGTTGTCTTCTTAAATTGAGAGGAATTTCACCCACTTCTTAATAAAAAATAACAACTGATGAATATCAATTAATAAACAGAGGAAACATCAGACTACATTACCAGCGGAGGTCATCTCTGGTGTGACTGTTGTATTGGTGCTGCTGATGTTAGTAAAAATAATGACAGATGAATACCAATGAATCCACAAAAATAAATAAATAAATAATTTAATTAATTAATTAATTAATTATAATGTGTACAATACTCAAATAATACTGCGTACAAATGGTACACTTAAATATATTTACCAGAAAAGTATGTGTGATAACAACAACTTCACCTGACCAAGCCTGACACGTGAAAACTGCACTGAAAATGCTACATCCAATAATGCCCTAGCAAATCTACTGCTTGGGCACCAAGTAATTTAGACAAAATTAAAAAGCCATTTCCAGTACTTCATGCCTGAACCCCATGCAGTAGACTAGCTTGATAAATGTAGACCAAAACAATATGAATATATTTGAGTGCTTCCAATAAAAATGCTATATAGCATGAATGGGTGTATAAACCTGCTCGGTGGTTCAAAACATGAATTCCAACATTACATTTAAATCATTAAATCCCTGTACCCTGTACATTGTGGCTCATATGTACAATTTTTGTAATCTATATGACTTTTTAGCCCATCCCAGAGCATTGGAGAAGATAATGAGAACATATAATTTCAGTCTGTTTCTTACATAAAGGACACATGACTTGGAAGACAGCTGTATAGCCTATATGTCATATGGATTACTCTTAGGATACTTTTATGATTTTGTAGCTTGATGGCTTCACACTAGGCTACTTACATAGAATAACAGAGATGATAGTCAGTGCTCTTATAAAACCTGAAATATGAAGAAAAACAATTAAATCAATGAAAATCATAATCTTATGACAATTAACAACTTCAATTTAAAAAATCAGTTTTGAGTTAACTGCATTCATCATCTGACTTCAGTTCGTCTTATAAAGGTTGAGTTGAAGGCTGGAGTTTGTTGGGGCAGTGTGAACTAGTCTTTACTAATCATGACAAAAAAACAAAACAAATACTCACTTTTATGAAGAGAGGAAACCATTGTCAGTGTTGACAGTCCGGTGTATTTCTCTGTATCCAAAAGTCAGTTCAGAGAATGAGCTTCCTTTACTGTTTAGAAGGAAAAAGCAAATGAGTTTGGCACTGATGCATAACTTCTTTTGGTTTCCTCTTTGTGTCAAACACACATGGAAAATTCCACTGAATTTATTCATTTACATGTTACAAGGGTTATAAGCGAGGAGAAATTTAAAAATTTCTATTTTAAAAAGAATGAAAAGATAGAACTCCTCACATTCAAATGCCTTTGTTTCCGGCATGTTTTTTTTATGTGTAAATGTTTGTATTAACATATAAAGTTTAACAACTGAGACATAAACTGAACAAGTTTCAGAGACATTTGATTAGCAGAAATGAAAAAGAGAGTCCAATTACAAAAGTTGCAGTGAGTATCTTGTGTGTCAGGAGCTGCTTTAAGTAATATAGTACATCCTCGTGGACTGCTGCAAATTTGCTGTGAGATGTTACTCTACTCTTTCACCAAGTCACTTGCATGTTCTTGAATTTGTCTGGGGGTACATATGGTCACAAGTGGTCTAGCATTACAAGGATGATTAACTGTCCTTCCTGTCTCCCTGAAGCCCTGTCTTAGGTGTCTTAATGACTGTTCCATGTGCAAAAAATGTTTATGGTTCATTGAAAACCATGAAAAACATTGTTTAAATCCTTTCCAATAACGATGTGTAAAAGTTATTTGGATATTACAAAATTACCTTTAAAATACAGTACTTTTTTGCTTATATACATATAAATACATGTATTTGTTTATAGACATATGGCATACATAAAAATACACACAAAGCATCAACATATGCTGTAGTTTGTTTAATTTACAGAGACTGATGAGGATCACTAGTAGAAAGAAGATCTTACCTGATGTGAGCTGACACACAATGATCCTCACAGACACTGATCAAGTGACAGATTAACTAAAATAGCAATGCGTGTGTTTAGATGTTCACAGAGATGTTATTTGTTTATCATCCTGATAAGGAAATGTGTGAAGTCCACAAATTCAAATTCATATACAAATGTATGTATAACAATAGCTCACAGGTCCAGTTCCTCTGTATAGTGTATTTTTAAATTCCTTCCACACAATGCCTTATGTTTCATTTCCTGTAAGGATTTTATCTTTTTTTTTTTACCAAATGGGCCCTATTTTAACGATCTAAGTGCATGGTCTATAGCGCACGGCACAGGTGCCCTCAGGACGTGTCCAAATCCACTTTTGCTAGTTAAACGATGGGAAAACGGTCGGCGCCTGGTGCATGGTCTAAAAGGGTTGTCCCTATTCTCTTAATGAGTAATGGGTGTGTTTTGGGCATAACATGCAATAAACCAATCAGAGACTCATCTCCCATTCCCTTTAAGAGCCAGTTGCGCTCGCGCCATGGCATATTTGCTATTTACATGGCGGAATTTGCAAGCGCAAAGACAGAATGCGTCTCCAGAGATGAAACGGAGCTGTTCGTGCGCGAGCAAATAGGTAGCCTAATTCTGATACATGCAATGACTATCCATTATGACATGTAGGCATTTTTATATTTATGTAACCTACACAATAATAATCTTTTACATTGCAATCCTTTAATTTTTAATATTTGGCATGTTTGTGTGCTGCGGCCCTGTGTGTGTAATAAGCAGAGTGTACGCGCGCTGTGGACCCACCTATACTAACGCGCTCTTTAAATAACAAAAAAACTACTGCTCCATTTACTTTAGACCAGGTTTTAGTTAAGACTCCATTTAGTAAGACTTAAAATGGCCTGGAAACATATAGTGTAAGCACTGTTTATTTCTTCAGAGATCTTCAGAGATGTAATGTCTTTTATCTTTAGCTGAATTCATCTAAGGCTGTGGCTTAAGTCAGTTGTTCTTCTTTCCTTCCGTGATTTTACTTGTCATCAAGCTTAGACAAGCTGAGAGGACTCTATAAATAATATATGAAGATTTTGTGACTCTGAATATGTCCAATGTGGTTTAGTTCTTTGCTCTTGGCTGACATGTGGCATTGCTATGGCCTGCTTTTGGCCCAGATCTGGCAAACAGGAGCAGTGCACACAAGTGCCAGCATTCCAAGCTACATGTGGGCCAGATCATCAAGCTACATGTGCCAGATGTGGGCCGGAACCAGGTTGACACTATGTTGCTATCTGGGGAAGCATCCGGATTTGATTAGGGTTTAAATGCAGAGTCAATGCATTTCTCTAGGTAAATGTATTTCAATTTAATGCGTTCTCATATCTGCAATGCTTAGTTGCTGTATCCTCACAGCAGCCACTGTACACAGACCCCTTGCTGCTGCTGCTGCTGTATAAATACAAGTCCATAATCACTACTGCTTAAATGCTTAGTAATTCACTCCTGCATCAAATACAGGACTGTTAAACATGAGGCATGACCAGGTTTGGCTTGACTAATGCCAAAGGTTTAATTTCAAGCAAGAATATAGCATATGCTTCAATATAGCAAGCATGTGTTATGAGGAAGTGATAAACACCACTGTGTAGGGACATGTAAGATGGTAATGTTGCATGTTTAGGTAGACTTATAATCTGGTGTTTAATTAAAGTAATGTGTTTGTTACATTAATAAGATATAAAGAGCGCTGGTCACTTTAAGAGTTTGGAATGAGCAATGACGTTGACACTAATGTTTTCACGCAGTTCAGTGATGTGAGTGTTCAGTTTATGCAGTTCAGTAAAGTTGACAAGAACAATAAAAAGTTAAATAAGTTCAAGTACGAGTCCTCTTTACAGATGTAACAGATGCCCTTACCAATAAGGGAATGTGGCTCTTTTAGCTGAAATGAAGAGTGTCCTTTCAGCAACTCTCCCCATTAAGCATTGCAATTTCTCCCATACTGTGTCTGGTTGAAAGGTGTTGACCCTGTTTCTCGGTGTGTTTTGGGCATAACATGCAATAAACCAATCAGAGACTCATCTC
The DNA here is from genome assembly GCF_001515645.1 of Sinocyclocheilus grahami. Taxonomy (NCBI): domain Eukaryota; kingdom Metazoa; phylum Chordata; class Actinopteri; order Cypriniformes; family Cyprinidae; genus Sinocyclocheilus; species Sinocyclocheilus grahami. The sequence continues at coordinate 51,190 of NW_015506992.1, forward strand.
CCATTCCCTTTAAGAGCCAGTTGCGCTCGCGCCATGGCATATTTGCTATTTACATGGCGGAATTTGCAAGCGCAAAGACAGAATGCGTCTCCAGAGATGAAACGGAGCTGTTCGTGCGCGAGCAAATAGGTAGCCTAATTCTGATACATGCAATGACTATCCATTATGACATGTAGGCATTTTTATATTTATGTAACCTACACAATAATAATCTTTTACATTGCAATCCTTTAATTTTTAATATTTGGCATGTTTGTGTGCTGCGGCCCTGTGTGTGTAATAAGCAGAGTGTACGCGCGCTGTGGACCCACCTATACTAACGCGCTCTTTAAATAACAAAAAAACTACTGCTCCATTTACTTTAGACCAGGTTTTAGTTAAGACTCCATTTAGTAAGACTTAAAATGGCCTGGAAACATGCTCTGTGGGAGTTTTTAGTGAATAATCAGCTTTTAATCAGAAATTTAAGGTAAATCTCCATGTCTGTGACCAATATTTACCGAGCTTTGCTGACTAATGATCTGAAAAATTTAAAAATTGTTAACTATTAAATAGAAAAGCTGAAAATCAGTTCACAAAAACAATATATTGTTTAAATTGTTAATGCCTTGAGCTATAATTTTTCTTGATGAGATTCACATTTGGTTTTAATAAACAGAATATTGATTACATTGTATATATACTGTATATATATATATATATAGTATATATATATATATATATATATATATATATATTCATTTTTCTGATAGTGTAAGCACTGTTTATTTCTTCAGAGATCTTCAGAGATGTAATGTCTTTTATCTTTAGCTGAATTCATCTAAGGCTGTGGCTTAAGTCAGTTGTTCTTCTTTCCTTCCGTGATTTTACTTGTCATCAAGCTTAGACAAGCTGAGAGGACTCTATAAATAATATATGAAGATTTTGTGACTCTGAATATGTCCAATGTGGTTTAGTTCTTTGCTCTTGGCTGACATGTGGCATTGCTATGGCCTGCTTTTGGCCCAGATCTGGCAAACAGGAGCAGTGCACACAAGTGCCAGCATTCCAAGCTACATGTGGGCCAGATCATCAAGCTACATGTGCCAGATGTGGGCCGGAACCAGGTTGACACTATGTTGCTATCTGGGGAAGCATCCGGATTTGATTAGGGTTTAAATGCAGAGTCAATGCATTTCTCTAGGTAAATGTATTTCAATTTAATGCGTTCTCATATCTGCAATGCTTAGTTGCTGTATCCTCACAGCAGCCACTGTACACAGACCCCTTGCTGCTGCTGCTGCTGTATAAATACAAGTCCATAATCACTACTGCTTAAATGCTTAGTAATTCACTCCTGCATCAAATACAGGACTGTTAAACATGAGGCATGACCAGGTTTGGCTTGACTAATGCCAAAGGTTTAATTTCAAGCAAGAATATAGCATATGCTTCAATATAGCAAGCATGTGTTATGAGGAAGTGATAAACACCACTGTGTAGGGACATGTAAGATGGTAATGTTGCATGTTTAGGTAGACTTATAATCTGGTGTTTAATTAAAGTAATGTGTTTGTTACATTAATAAGATATAAAGAGCGCTGGTCACTTTAAGAGTTTGGAATGAGCAATGACGTTGACACTAATGTTTTCACGCAGTTCAGTGATGTGAGTGTTCAGTTTATGCAGTTCAGTAAAGTTGACGAGAACAATAAAAAGTTAAATAAGTTCAAGTACGAGTCCTCTTTACAGAATGGCTGAAGAATTCCCCACGCTGTCGTAATCTCCCCCGAACCCCTTTTTTCCCCATCCTGGCGAGCCTACCGTTGCATGGGAGCAGTGGAAAATGACGTTTGAAACTTACCTGTTAGCAATGGGCCTCGATGGCGTCCCGACGAAGCGGAAAATGACGATCTCATTTTAGAGAAAGCTGTAGTTCTGGCCTCTCAAATTCAGTCTGCTGCACAGTGCGCTGCTAAATTAAATACTGCACATGAATCAAGTGTAAGCAGTGGGGACTTGATACAAGAATGCACACAAGTTCACAGGGCAGAGGCAGATGTATCTTCAAGTGCAGACATACAATATGCATGCCCTCAAGTTCAGTGGCGATGTGGAAATTGTGGTTCCACTAGACTGTGGAACGTGCCCCTGACTGCCCTGCACGGGAACAAACATGTCAACGCTGTCAAAAGCTGAACCACTTTGCAAAATGATGTCGGTCTGCTCCAGTTCAAGCTCCTACACAACGAAACCCACATGCTAACGCTACAACCCCTGCCATTATTAATTCAATAAACACCAATTCAGCAGGTTTTTCTACATGCGCTGTTAATATAGCGGATTCTTGTATTCCTTTGCTCCTGGACACAGGGGCCAAAGTCTCACTACTCAATTTGACCACTTATGAACTTATGTTTCCTGCCACACTTGCCCCTTCAGCCACCTTCTCTGAATCCGTTTGGATATGGAAATTCTGTAATTGATGTTATCGGTTTTATATATGCGCCTGTCCAGCATGGCAAAAAGGCCCTACCCAACTTTCCATTTCACATTACACGCCATGGTAGCAATATCCTTGGATTGGACCTGTTTATGAGTTTGGACTTTTTCTCTGCTGGACAATAAGGGGGCTCAAATTCTGACTGTCAGCTGTCCCTGGCAACAAGAATGGCCAATGCTGTTTGAAAGCCTTGGGTGCTTAGCTGCATTCACTCACCAGCCTCTCTTGGATCCCACAGTTAAACCAGTCATTCAGCCACTTCGCCGCATTCCGCTGGCATTGCGTGAGGAAGTCACAGCAGAACTTGTAAAACTGCAAGCAGAGGGCATTATTGAACCTGTTGACACCTCCCCATGGGTGTCTAATTTGACAGTGGCTAAGAAAAAATCTGGCGGACAGAGTTTGTGTGGACATAAGGTCCGTCAACAAAGCAGTAATCCCAGATCGCTACCCTGTGCCATCAATCGAAGAGCTGACTACACACTTTCATGGCTCAACAACTTTTTCCATACTTGACCTCCGTCAAGGCTATCTCCAGGTTCCCCTCCACCCAGACAGCAGAAATCTTACTGCATTCGTTACGCACATTGGCATATTTCATTACACAAGGATGCCTTTTGGACTCAGCTCAGCTCCAAGTTGTTTCCAAAAAATCATGTCCACCATACTGGCTGGTGTCCCTGGCACTGCCATCTACCTTGATGACACCATTGTCCATGCCCCGAATGCAGTGATTCACGAACAGCGCTTAAAGGCTGTGCAATTATCCCTGCTAAACTCAGAGGACGAGTGCTGACCATGGTGCATGAGGGCCATCTTGGCATAGTCAAACTAAAGCAGCGCTGTAGGGATCTTGTATGGTGGCCAGGGTTGGACAAAGACATCGAACAGCTTGTTTGGGACTGTGCTCCATGTCTTGTAAGCGGGAAAACAGGCCCACCAGTTCCACCGCCACTAGGGTCTTTGCCTTGGCCAACTTGACCCTGGGACCACATTCAGCTGGACATCTGCGGTGAACTCCATGATGTGCCCCATCATTTGCGTTTCCTTGTAGTAGTTTATTATCTACATTCGAAGTGGCTAGAGGTTACATCTGTGGGCCCTGTCACATCCAGCTCCATCATTGACTTTCTGGAGTTGCTCTTTGTTCGCTGGCGCCTGCCAAGGACCTTGACGACAGACAATGGCCCTCAACTAGTGTCTGCTGAGTTTAGCAGCTACATTCATAGCAAAGGCATCAAACACATATGAACAGCTTACTATCACCCACAGTCAAATGGGGGCATAGAGAGATTCAATCAGTCGCTAAAAAATGGCCTGAGAGCCCACTTAGCACAAGGCTGCTCTTTCAATGAGGCCTTGTCTCAGACTCTTCTACACTGCAGAGCAGCTCAGCATGCTACCACTGGGGTGTCACCGGCAAAACTAATGCTAGGGCGAGAGCTGGAGTTACCCCTGCATAGACTTTGCCCTCCTAGTTCTCATGGTGGAAACCCTGTGGTGAAAGCCAGGGTATGTGAACAACAGCTCAAAGCACTGGGCAGATTCGATGCAAAGAAAAAGGTCCAGATTCCCAGAATCTCCCCACTGGACTGGGTGCGGGTTCAGCGACCACACCGGAAAAATAAGCTCAACACTTTCTGGTCGCAGCTCCAGCAGGTGCGAAAGCAGTTAAGTCCAGTTACATTCCAGCTATCGGATGGTTCCCGTTGGCATGCCAGTCGACTTAGGAAAGTACTGTGCCCTTCTGGTGCAGATCACACCCCAGACGCTGTGCTCCCTTGCTCTCTGCTCAGTTCTTCATGCCCTCTGCCCCCAGCACAGCATCCAGTGACTCCGCAAGCAACATCCCTACCACCATTTGCAGCATCGCAAGGCAGGCCTACCAGATCGCATACTCTGCCTGCTTGCTTTCAGGACTACTTAACGTCCTTTCACAGTTAGTTCCCCGGGAGGGGAGGGGAAATGTTGCATATTTAGGTAGACTTATAATATGGTGTTTAATTAAAGTAATGTGTTTGTTACATTAATCAGTTCCTCCAGGATTTCACGGGACTTTTTTCTGATTTTTGCTGCCTAAAATGACTGATTTTGCTGCGGCTTTTCTCAAAATTTGTGGTGATATTTGCGGGATTTCTTATAGTTTTGCAGTGAAAATATACCACAGACAACATTCTTCTAACATTGTTATGACTTTTCTGACTTCGAGGATCATTGTAGGGGCAGAGGGCATGAAGATCATTGTATCATTGTAACATTTGTAACATTGTAGCATTGTATCATTGTAACATTTGAGGACACCAGCACCAGTGTCATTAAGTTCTACAGAAGGTGGCACCAGCTCCTGAGAGTAAAGCACTCACCCTAATTGCACATGTACATCTCGGAGATGTCTATTTGATGTCTCCATTTACATATGCAAGATGTATTTTTTTAGAGTGTTTGCTCATCTGCAATACGTCTCTAAGACGTTTCCTGTCAGATATCAAATAGACATTTGTTAGAATGCATGTAAAACTGCTTCTGAGATGTTTATCAGATTACACAGTAGATGTTTCCCAGATCTTTAGCAGACGTCTTACAGATGTACTTGTGCTGTCTGGGTAGTTGAGATGCAGATTGATTCATAATGTCTAAGTATAATTTAATAAATACAAAATATATATATATATTTTTTTTTGTATATATATATATATATATATATAGCCTATTAAGTCTATATGTGGTGGAAACTTCTCTGCAGCCATCTACTAGTGGTAATTTAATGTCTTTTTTATTTTTAAATAAGTGTTTGCTTTCATACATAATGAAACTTTAGTTTTATAAATGAGGGCAACCGTTGAAGGATGAACAAATAATGTCATCACATTAGGAATATGCCGGTATCAAATTTTCATGTTGCGATTAATTGCTAATGCTTTTATTACGGTAAACGGTATTATAACTATATTGAAATTTTGTTTTAAAAAAGTGCTGTCATAATACAGTATAACAGGTTTAATAACTTTTTTCTTATAACAAAAATAACTGAACATTTAAATGAAATAAAGCAATACAGAAAAATGTATAAAGTTAAAAGTTTTACACAGATTAAAGTGCAAAAGAACCCTTTACAATAAGACCTCATTAGTTAACCTTAGTTAATGCATTAACATTCACAACGAGCAATAGCTACATTTGCTACAGAAGTTATTAATCTTAGTTAAAAAATACAAGTCTTAGTTCATGTTAGCTCATTAAATAACACAGTTGCAACTTTCGATTTTAACAACGTGTTATTAAATATTGGAATACCTAAGATTAATGAGTGTTCAGAAGAATTTTTCATTGGCAGTTTATGTTAACTAATGAATTAACTAATGAAGCCCTAATGTAAAGTGTGACCGAACAATAAATAATAAAAACACTTTCAAACAATATCTAGGGCATGTTGTAGTCCAGATTAAAATGTAAAAAACAGATTGAAAATAAATAGCCTATTAAGTCTATATATTTAAGTATTTGGTGCTGTGATGAACATCATGGCAAATACACAAATCTGAATGGCTGTTTAAATCATTTAAACACGATTCAGAAACAGAAAGTAGTGCAGCTGCTTTGTTTACAGGGTTTCCGGGGTAAAGGCTGCATTTAAATGAATTATTATTATTATTATTATTATTATTATTATTATTATTATTATTTCTGCATTTTAGCGCCATCTGTTGTCAGAGAGTGAAAGTGCGCTTTCATCCAGAGCATCTCTCACATGTTCCGCTATGTGCTTCTGTCCTGGCTTGTTTACATCAGAGTGTGCAGGCGTCTTTCACGCAGCATACAGCGTTGTTGTGCATTGTGACCAGTTGATGGGAAAAGTATTCTTATAATGCATTCAAAATTCGGAATAATTTGTAATATATAATTGTTCACGGTATTTAGAAGTGCCCACGATAACAATATTGTGCATATTCATTACCATGATATATTGCATTACCGAATACAGGCACAAGTCTACATCACATCAAAAATAACTTTCAAATTCGGTAATACTTAAAGCTTTGAAGTGCTGGGAAAAGTTGTGTGAAACATTTAAAAACACTCGAAAACATTAGACCATTTCTGCCACACGTTGTTGCTGTAGTTTTACTATGTTAAATCCATGGTGAATAGTGGCGATTTGTGTTTGTTGAACAATGTTTTTCCTGGTTTCCACATAAGTGGCGTTTGTTCTGATATCTGTAGCTTTAACAGAATTCTGCGCCGAATTTGAATGTTTCTCACAAGATTTTACAGAGATGTTATTGATTCTGCTGCGAATTCGACTACTTTCTTTACTGTATCTCCCAGCGCTATGTATAATGGTGTCACGTGATCGAGATCAGCCCGCAACTTCAGCCAGAGCAGATAAACGGTCTGCGCTGCATAGCCCAAACGAGTAGCGCGGGTTCATTCCGCTTTTGGTTCGTTTGTCCAATGTAGCTCTTGCGTTCTCATCGGTCATGATGAGAACGCAAGGCTGTTCATTCCATTTTTGGAACTGAGAAACAACCTTTCTTTGACTGAATGCGCGTTGCGATGACGTCACGGGACGTGTCTAAGCCCAAAATCTGCGGGAAATATGTGGCAATTACGAAAATTTGCGAGCTCTTGCGAAAATTGCAGAGTTTGCGATAAATTCAGCAATCGCAGAATCGCAAAATCCTGGAGGGACTCATTAATAAGATATAAAGAGGCTGGTCACTTTAAGACTCTGGAATGAGCAATGAAGTTGACGCTAATGTTTTCACGCAGTTCAGTGATGTGAGTGTTCAGTTTATGCAGTTCAGTAAAGTTGACGAGAACAATAAAAAGTTAAATAAGTTAAAGTACGAGTCCTCTTTACAGACGTAACAGGTAACAATAAGGTTACATTATCTAATAATGTCATAAGACATACATAGTATACAAAACAAAACAATATACAAAACAGTAATAATACACACAGTGTCCTGGGGATATGTATGTTAATTAATAGACAAACCGTTCTATGAATTAATGGAGAGAAGTATTTTTTATCTGTTTCACTAGTGAATGAAGTGAGAAGTACACTCTCTCTAAATTCCTTGGGTTGTCTTATCTTGATGATTTGTCTTTGTTGCCATGGTGGCCCAAGGCCTGTTCTCTTGATAACTTAACAACTAAACAACTATGATTGCATACAGTTTAAATAAATTACCATGCACACATGAAAGAGTTTTTTTTGTTTTGGGCCAACATTTATTTGAAAAATATTTATTCCTTCCTGAACATGATGCTGTGGTCCTCAGTGTTGTTTGGCACAGCAAAGACATCTGAAGAGCTTCCTGTACTGCTGCCTGACCTGAACAAGAACGAGACGAGAGGAGCTGAGTGACTTCATGAGATCAATTTAACCTCTGAAACTCATGAACCAGAATGGAGTTTGCTTATGAAAAAAAAAGAAAGAAAGAAAGAACGAAAGAAAAGAAAATGAATAAAGAAAAACAGGTAAGAAACTGTGCTGCCACTGTCTCTGGGGGTTTATTGGTTTATTTATAGAATAGGGATGGAAAAAGTCTGACCTCATTATTGAGGACACAGTAGATCAGGAAGATGAAGGTTCCCTGCTGGGAGTTCAAGATCAGGAAGAGGATCTCCAGCACCTTACTGCTATTAGTGAAGAAACCCAGAATCCAGGAGCAACCAAGAACCACAAACTGAGCCAATGTTTTAAACACCATAATCCTGCAGAGAAACAGAGAAAGAACAATATTATATGTGTCTTTATTGACTATATGTTGTTTTCTATAGAGAAATTAATTCATATTACTTGTTTTGTTTCATCTGTGAAACTTCAACATTGAGATTTTTGAGAGCCGAGTTCACATTGGTGACGATCTTGATGAAGAGAACCGTGTTTAACTGAAAGGTAGAAGAGTAATTAATCACTGTGATTTCTTTTTAATCAAAAGTCATAAGAAAAAAAGAAACATGTTTACCGCTAGTATGACACAAACAGGACCCAAAAAACTCCAGATGAAGCCTTTATCCATTTTAATCCAGCAGCTGTTTATAGGGGGGGAAGAATATAATAACTGAATGATTTTGTCAGAAATACTATTTCAGGTATTGACTAGTGAAATATTACAGATTTGAATCTTGTGCATGATGTTGATACAGTCTCTGTCAAGAGTGTATATTTTATCAAATTAAAAACCAACCAAACAAAAAAACTCACTATTTGCTGCCGTAGCCGTCAGGAACCAGACCGACAGACACGGCCACCAAAACCAGAGCAACCAGATATCCAATCACACACAGGAATCCACTGCTAAGCACCTCCCTCTTTTTGGAGCTGATCTGTGATAGATTCTTCACACAGATGAAGAGCAGCACAGCTTCAATGAGCATCCACACAAAGCCAGAGAGAAAGAGGAAGTGCAGAAGGCCTGAGATCACGGCAAAAACACATTTCAGTTTCTCACTCTGATGTGTTTTAGGGTGAAGTTGACTGGTTTAGTGAGTTTAGTGTTGGTGGTTTTGGGAAGAGTAGCTGAGATCACAGTGGACATCATGGTTTTAATCGTGTTGTTTGATGTGTTGAAGAAGTCTGGCTTCAGTAGATTCTCCATCGAGTTGTAGCTCATGAAAGCCACTGCAGCTGATCCTGTGTGACAGAAATAGAAATGTAACAACATGTTTAAATAACAACAATCAAAAAAGTAAATAAATGTGATTTAACAATAATGGTAATGGCATTTTTTATGATTTGTTGTTTCACACAGAAACATTTAACATACTTTCATTGTTGTTCTTGGATATCCCAATGAGATCAATGTCCACAGAAGAATTTGTCGTGTCAAGTCGAGGGATTTTATTTAAGGTGACATTTGGTCCAACCATGAAGACTTGACCCTCTGACAAAAACAAGCAGTTATGTACTATATAATGTATATTAATATTTAGCTTTTAATGAAAGAAACAATTGAATTGGCACAAAAGCCAAACAAATAAAATGACGATTCATGATTTCTAGATGTAGTATTTTAAACTCTTCAGGTTTCTCGAGGATAAAGGTCAGATCTTACAGTAAATTGTGTACTCAAGTGATTCAGTTCTCAACTGGGTTTTCTTCCAAATGTCCCTAAAATCAAACATTTTTCATGGTTTTTCTGTACACAATCTGCCCATGATGGCGTTTGTCCTATTTGACGAGCCTTTACCAAATGATGAAGGAATTTGCACCAAAATAATGACTTTTGACATCAACAACAAAAGACAGTTCCCTTTCGTGGAACTTCGAACTGCGTCCTCTAGGGGTCCTCTTTTAAGAACTAATGATTACACAATTAACATATAATGTAGCTGCATTTGTCATTGTCTGCCACCTGTGACCCATGCTGATCACTAGATATCATATGTGACCCTGGACCACAAAACCAGTCTTAAGTGGCTGGGGTATATTTGTAGCAATAGCCAAAAATACATTGTATGGGCCAAAATGATTGATTTTTCTTTTTTGCCAAGGGTATTAAGTAAAGATCATGTTCCAGGAAGATATTTTGTAAATTTCCTACTGTAAATATATCAAAACTTAATTTTTGATTAGTAATATGCATTGCTAAGGACTTCATTTGAACAACTTTAAAGATGATTTTCTCAATATTTAGATTTTTTTTTTGCACCCTCAGATTTCAGATTTTCAAATAGTTGTATCTCGGCCAAATATTGTCCTCTCCTAACAAACCATACATCAATGGACAGCTTATTTATTCTGCTTTCAGATAATGTATAAATCTCAGTTATACATTAGTCGAAATATTGACCCTTATGACTGGTTTTGTGGTCCAGGGTCACATATATAATCTCAGTGTCATCATCAGTAATAATTATGTCTTCACTTACCTACAGCAGCAAGAGTAAAACTGACACTGGCACTTGTGTCTGTTGGCTTCACTAATGTAGACATGAGTTTCTCACTGGCTTTTAACACACTGTTTCCAAAGGAGGCTAGTTCAGTTGGGTTTGATGATAATGACGACTCTAGAATCTTCTCTGAAGCACTGAAGGCCATAGTCAAAATACTGGTGACAGTCTAATTTATTGATCAGATAAAAAAAGTTACACTACATGTAAATGTCAACAGAGGCAATAAGACAGCACTGCTATGTAATTCATTATGTAACTGACAAAGATTTGATTAATTTATGATATTTCTCTTGAAGACTTACATTCAAAGGGAGTACTGTAATGTTCTCTATCTGCTCAAGAAAATGTTGGAAACATGTCTGAGCCTGAAATCACAATCATGAAGGCAGTATTTGTTTATTTTGATCATGTTTTTTCAGTATTAACGGAGAGAACGAAAATGCATTGTTACTGTTATGGTCCAACTCTAAATCTTCAAAAACTCAACTTACAGTGCATCCTTCCTGCAGCGTTATATTTATGCCTGCAAGGAGAGAAATCAGCATGAAGACAATAATAAAATACAGCTGTGAACAAAAATTCAACAGTGCTAGACAAAACTTTGGAAAATAATTCTTATAAAGTCCTTGTGTCCAATTTTGTATTTAGTCCAGAGTGGAAGTTAGTGATTTTGGCTATTATGATGTTACTCCATAAGTATAATAACCACAAACAAGTTTAAACTAAGTGTCTTGTTAGCAGTTTGCATGGCATGCAGGAGTGAATATTAAGCATATTACACTCTAAAAAATCCTGGGTTCTTTTTTTTTTTAACCCAAATGCTGGGTTGAGACTTTTGGGTAATTGTTTTAAGGTTATTTTTTTCAGTGTTTGGGTAGTTTTTGTGTTACCCAGCTCTGTGTCAGACATAACAACCCAATGTTTGGGTAGTTTTTGTGCTACTCAGCTTCTGTGTCAGACATAACAACCCAATGTTTGGGTAGTTTTTGTGCTACTCAGCTTCTGTGTCAGACATAACAACCCAATGTTTGGGTAGTTTTTGTGCTACTCAGCTTCTGTGTCAGACATAACAACCCAATGTTTGGGTAGTTTTTGTGCTACTCAGCTTCTGTGTCAGACATAACAACCCAATGTTTGGGTAGTTTTTGTGCTACTCAGCTTCTGTGTCAGACATAACAACCCAATGTTTGGGTTGTTTTTGTGTTACTCAGATCCTGGGTCAGACGTAACCCAGCGGTTGAGTTATTTATTGCGGGGATTTTGCGTCGTCTTCTGGAGAGAGCAGTTCTAAGCGCCATCGAATTGAAGCATTTCTTCTGTAAAATACAGGTGTGTGTACATTTTATTTTATATATTAAATCGTTACTGTGCTGTATAGCCTATCGTTCAATTTTATGCAGAGCAACATACAGGTGCGCGGTGTGAATCACCGTCCCTCGCATCGGTCTTTTCGTGTGATGGAAAAGTCTGATGCTTTACATAAAATAAACGATTATGTTTATAAAGATAGAGAATACTATGGTGCCCGCGAGGAGACATGGTCAGTTCACTTAGTTTTGTCGTGGCCATGACATAATAACTTGTGGGAACGTGATATTATGTCGTGACCACGAGATCATTTTGTCGAGGTAACGACATCCATATGTCTTGGCCTCGAGATGCTATGTTGAGGGAACTACATATTTTTCTCGTGGCCACAAGATTAATGCCTAAACAAACCTGCGTGACCATAGCAACCCGGGATTACCAGAGATGGATTCATTCATATTTTATTTTGAATTAAGAAATTATTATATTATTTATTATATAAATTATTACATTATTAAATTATTATATTAACCATAGGCCTTGGCTACTGGACTGTATTATGTGCGATAGTCAGCATTCAAATGAAGTTTATCATGAATAAATGTTACATAAAGTGCATAATATAAAATAGGCCTACAAGAAAACATTTGTATCCATGCTACAGTCTTGTAAGTCCATTAACTGATCGTCTTTTTCCCGTAATATTTGTGTGCATATTCTTGTTAACACTTGTGAACACTTGTGAACAGAAGTTCACCAGAGAATCTTCAAAGCTCAATCTGCAGATCTGTTCATTTACAACCAAAACATCACAGCACAATACATGACTGACCAAACATCAGACTACATTACCAGCTGGGCTCGTCTCTGGTGTGACTGTTGAACTGGTGCTGCTGATGTTAGTAACAGCTGAAAAAAATACTGATAAATATCAATAAATCAACAAACACATGTAAATATATTTACCAGCACAGTATGTGAAATAACGGCCACTGTGCCTGACCTTACACATGATAATCAGGCCTTTACTTAGTTTAACTTAATTTACTCTTTTCTGAAGATGAAGACATTTGTAACTACACAGTAAGGTAAATGTACTGCTTGGGAACCAAGTAATTCTGAGAAAATTAAAAAGCCAGTTCCGGTATTTCATGCATGAACCCCATAAAGCAAACTAGTTTGATAAATAAATCTAAATAATATGAAGATATCGGAGTTCTTTCACTAAAATTGATAAATGCTATCTAGTCTAATTGGATAAAATAAATGTCTTCAGTGGTACAAACATTCATTCCAACACTAATTCTTATTTTGAAAATGGCACTTCACACACACACATATATATATATATATATGTCAGTTAAAATGCTATAGAAGGAGAATTAAAATAAAAAGTATTTTCTTATGACATAAAACCCTAATAAAATTAATGTAGTTTAAACATTTTAATGCAGATGTATTCTACTGATCAATGCATGGAAACAATGTCTGTGTGAATAATTTCATACTTCGTAAACTGCAGAAAATGCTGTTAACCAATCAGAGTATGTGAAATCAGCTCTGTTCTTCATCTTTACATACAGGCACAGATATGAAGACACAAATATCATGAATGTGTAGAAAGAGCTCATGTAAATATAATTACCTGCACAGTAGGCTGCACTGCATTTAGTAGGTCTAACCAGCTCATAGACATAATAATTTCCAGGACAGGCTTTGACTTTAATGGGGTAAGACCCGTAATAGCAGCAGTAACTGCCAGCGTAACCGCAGACATCTCGAGTGACGACTCCATCCTGTACTGTTGGGTGTCCACCACGAATCCACAGTGCGATATCAGTACCACAGCTATACTGAGCAACACACGTGTCTGGAATCTGAGCGCTCAGACCGTCAAGGAAGAGACGATACCAGCCGGTCCAGTTGACGGAGCAATCATACATTTTGACTGAAGCATATGTATTATTGATGGCTCTCCTTGCTTCGTCCAACACAGTATAGTTGAGGCAGGGGTCAGACAGATTAGCTGTTATGAAAACCCAAATATTAATTCATAGTCTCAATATTAATATTTAAAAAAATTGTAAAACATGGTCACAAATTTCTTGTATATGCAAATTGTCCCACACACACACACACACACACACACATATATATATATATATATACAGTATATATACTGTAGATTGATGTGGAAAAAGTAAGTTAAAGCAGTTTAACATAAGGCTGCAACATAACAAAACATGAAAACAAATGATGGCTTTCCTACTTTCGGAAGGCACTGTATCACCTTGAATTTGTGTAAAGATATTTTGGGCAGGTTTGAGCATACCTTTTTGAAAAGAAATGCTTTTTTTCTTTCTTTCTTTTTTATCTAGCTAATCATAACAGCTATGACATTTGCAACTTTAGTGGACATGGCATACACTGTCTTTTATCTTCATAAATTCATATTTAAAGGCATTCATGCTCTCTCTATGCAACATTAAACAGTCTTTCAAAGCATATTCTTGTCGTATACATGTCACATTAACTGTAGTTTCCAGACCAACAACACAGCCCCATAGCTAATGCGATTTCTCGTGATGGTTTATACTGTTTTTTTTTACTGGTATATTATAGTGGTGCAGTAATTATTTTATTCTTCAGACACAAACACACATCTATTCAATGATACAGATCTTCATTAGGTCAGAAAATAAGCCAATAGAGACACAATGTGTTACATTACCAGTTGAGATGGTCGCTGGTGTGACGGCTGTAGAGCTGGTGTTAACGCTGCCAACATCTGAAAGTTTGGATGAATAGTTAATTACGAACAGAGACAGAAATGGTGTAAAAAGAGTTCATGTAAATGTAATTACCTGCACAGTATGCAAAACTGCATTCTGTTGGTCTAACCAGCTCATAGACATAATAATTGCCTGGACAGGCTTTAACTTTAATGGGGTAAGACCCGTAATAGCAGCAGTAACTGTACAAGTTACCGCAGACATCTCGAGTGACGACTCCATCCTGTACTGTTGGGTGTCCACCATGAATCCACAGCGCAATATCTGTTCCACAGCTATACCTTGCAACACACATCTGTGGGATATAAGCGCTCAGACTGTTAATGAAGAGACGATACCAGCCACTCCAGGTGACATATTTGTCACAGTTCAGGACTGAAGCATGTGTATTACTGATGGCTCTCCATGGATTGTCCAGCACAGTGTAGTTGTAGCAGGGATCTACAGAGAGATAAGCTGTTAAGAAAATGTAGTTTACAAAATTAACATGCTTCTGTTATTAAATTGATCCACAAGTTTAGCTGAAGACATTTACATCTCTCTTTTCTTTTTAGTATTAGCAAAATGTTACACCACAATGGGAAGCAGAACTGTCAACCTTGAGTTACACAGCACAAATGAACTTGAAATGAACAAATGAAATTACTAGCAGCATTCTCATACAGTATCCTTCAGAAAAGTAGACAATATATAGAATCACCAGAAACAAATGTGTGGTGTTTTGTTAGACATTCTGATTTTGCAGTATTTATTTTCTAAAATGGGCCCAACTCAATTTTGATGTTCTCTGAAGACATGAGCTGTAAAACTCAACGTCATAAAGGTAGGGTGTACTGGATCTGTCATTTCTAGGTGTTTGAATCTTTGGGCAGAGAGCAAATGAACTTGAGTCATGATTCATATGGTTTTGGGTTCAATTCAAGAACAATCTTTGCTAATTCAGGGGAATTCAATTTAATTTGCAATTATATATTTCCAGGTTTTCAGCGGGAAACCTGGGTCGATAAACTAATATAAAAACATTAAAGTAGCTTAATTCAGTTACACCCAACCATTCAATAGACCCCATGCTCTGTCAGTCATTTGATGGGGTCTGATGCTAAACTAGCGCTATTGTGAGAGAGCTGTCAATTGCTCAAGTGATGGTCAGTGTTTGTTCAGAAAGTTATGGATGAAACAGAGAACGGTGCGATCCCATGAACGGTGATAAATAGCGCATCACATAAATCGATGCATTGAGAAAACAAGTGAATCGTTGCAGCTCTGGGCTGCGTTTCCCAAAAGCATCGTAAGCCTAAGTTGATCATAGCTCCATTGGTTTCAATGGGTCGACGATGTACTTAAGCTTACAATGGTTTTGGGAAACGCAGCCCAATTCAGTTCATTTCAAAATTACAGACATGCTTATCCAGACGAAATGCCACCCAGCAGCAGAGTGCATTACCAAATGTAGCCGTCGCTGGTGTGACTGCTGCTGTTAAGACATCTGAAAAATAATTATAAATACAAATTAATCAACATATTACAAAAAGTACAATGAAATAGCAGTCAAATGGCCAAATAAACAAAGAAATAAAAACTGCTTTGACAGGATTACTTGGTGACAGTTCACCCAAAAATTTAAATTCTGTCATAATTTTCTCACCCTCATGTCATTCCAAATGAGTATGAATTTCCTGTCTATTCTAGAATTTCCTATTACCCTATTATATTCATATTACTCATCTTTTCCACATAATGAAACTCTCAAGTAGGGCTGCCCTCGACTAAGGATTTTTCCGATTGACTAGTAGTCGTTCATTTGAAGCATTAGTTGACTATTCGTGCACATTTATTAATAAACAATTTAAATCATTATAATAAACCTTTAATTACCTGCATAGCCTTAGCTCTCAAGCACACGCATAAAGGTTGCCACAGCGCACTGCAGAAGCTACTGATTATGAATGGGTCAGGGAAAAACAGTAAGGAGGCTGCATTAACATTTTAATAATGTATTGATAAACTGTGTTTTCTTTGTTTTCAGTTTAAGAGATGAAGTCGGCGACACTGACTCGTCATCTCTGCAGTAGTGGGCACGCCTGTATGCATGTTTCATACAGATTACATAATCTGAGAATATTTGTTTTCCATTTGATTTAAAAGTAGACATTTTGCTCTCTATAAACATGTTTTCATATCTCTAAGGCAAATATACACAGAGTTTCAGAGTTTCGACCTCAAGTTCACAGAGACCGAGACGGCAGAAAGCGCATCCTGTTTGCTTTCATTATTTCACAAAAGTGCAGTGTTTTGTTGTCATTGTGAGTGAACATAAATAAACGTAGAGACTTTACAGATTTGAAAGATGTATTACTCTTATCTGTATGACCAAAAATAAGTATTTTAAGAGCAAGTGAGTGCACCGGCACCTCCCTCTGTACTGCAGTGAGCACGCTTCTACACTCCATACAGACACTTCAGTAGCGCACATTTTTCTAGGTTAGCCTAACATTAGATTGAGCAGCCATGTAAAATTTCTAATACTTACATATTTCAGATGATAAGCCATATTTGAGGTCAATGAATGATAGGCGAGCGTTTGGGTGTCCCTGATGTACTAGCCTACCACATAGACCAGCCGTTATCGATCTGTCTGTCACAGACTGCGTGACTTCGCCTGTGGATTTTTTTTTTCTGCAACTAAGCGACTAAAAAAAATTTGGTCGACCAAGCCTTTTCTGGTCGACTAATGGTAAAGGTAGATGGCGAAGACCTGATCCTCCGCATAAGAGACTGCCAATGAGTCATCAGTGGAGAGTAGCGAGGCAAGACTCAAGCTCTCACAATGAGAGCAGTCCATCTTCGTAAGCGCTGCCAACAGCATTAGTTCTCGCATGTCACATGACCAAACATTATATGCACCATTTTTGTAGCAACTTAAATTTCAGCCTTTTCTTCTCACAAAGCTATCATGATTTCAGAGGATTATATTTAGGATACTTAATGATAGGTTCAGCTTCCATTCACTTGATCAAAAAATTATCAGAATATTATACATGTACAGTCTTACAGGTTTGGAGCGACATGAGGGTGAACAATTAAACTTCAATTCAGCTGTCCACCACATTAATGCCACATTTCAGGCATCTGAATGAAAGAAGTGGTCAATGTTGTGAGTGGCTGTGGTAGCAGTTGTGAGTAGCCAAAGATAACTCAATCACATTGTAGTTTTATCAATATGAACACATGCGACCAACTGATTCAGGAATTCTAGAGGTCTCATCCATCTACAGACACAAAAGCAAAAAACACTGTTTAGACTTACACAGAATAACAGAGATGGTAGTCGGTCCTTTTATAAAAGCTGAAATATGAAGAAAAAAGACATTAAAATAAACTGGAAATGTTTTGAATTGTATTATACTTTTGATTTTATGAGCACTACATTCATCATATGGCCGCAGTTCATTTCATAAAAGCTTTGGAAAAATAAGAACCAACCTTTAAAGTCAATAAAAACACTTTCATGAAAGGAAGCCATTGTCAGTTTTGACAGTCTGTGTTTTTCTCTGTATCCACAAACTAGTTGAGAGGACAAGCTTCCTTAACAGAGAATAAACAAATTAGCTTTGGCTCTGATGCATGACATTAAAAATAAAATGTATTTGTGTTTCACACATGAAAATATTCCACAAAATGTATGGATTTCCTTACAAGATTTACAATTTTTTTTGTCAAAGCATAACGCAATAAAGGATGAAAAAAAAAAATTCTTAAAGAAATGTTCTCCCAGAGGATGTTCTCTCTTAGAACCACAAACTGTTTTTCCAGAAACGTCACACATGAAAACTGGTATAGATCTATAAGCACTCTAGAGTATTTCATAAAGATTATATCCTTACAAATTCATAAAGATGCATCCTTAAAAATGTCAAATCCAAAATTAGCCAACTGCAAAATACTCACAAATCAACTGTAACTACACATGATACAACATCAATACATGTTTTTAAATAGACTGATGAGGATCATTATGAGCAGAAACATATTACCTGATGTAAACTTACATACAGTGATCCCTCACCAGACACAAATGACTGCTTAACTAAAAAAAAAAATTTTTATGTTCAGATGTTTACAGAGAAGTTATCAGTCTATCACCCTGATAAGGAAATTTGATCACATGTCCACTGTTTTTAAATTCAAATTAAAATACAAATGTAAAAATAAACTTACATATCCAGTTTCTTGGAAGTGTATTATCAGATATATTTGCCATATATGTCATTTCCTATCAGGTTTTTGTCCTTCTTAACCCACATTGGCAGCTGCAGGCAGAGTCTACCTGCACGAGTCCACCAAACAAGGCACTTAAGTGTCTTTCTTTTTTTTCCTTTTTCTGTTCCAACTTTGTTTCCACTCTCTTTTTTCCCATTCAACATGTGTTTTCAGTAAATTCCTGCTGACTCTCAACAACACTCTTTGTCACATGTCCACTCTTCTCTATGTAATAATTGTTTTGAATTTCAAGCTGTTAACTGTAACCAGAGGCGGACTTACCCATTAGGCAAAGGTAGGCGACCGCCTTGGGCCCCCAAAAGCCAAGGGCCCCCTAAAATGCTTTTCATATTCAAGATGTGCATTATGCGCGGACATGTGAACGGTTGCTGTTCACGGTTTTTATTACCACGACAAATGTCTGCGTGTGTGAGTTGAATGTGCTTCTAGTATATACTGCTTGTAGCAAATGAAAATATCATGCATCTGAGGCTGTAATTAAATATTGAGCAACAGTGCGTATTATATGTTTATCGTTTTAAATGCCGCTTACTCATTTATGAGAAGGACCCAAGTAGAGGAGGCATACAGTTACTTTTTTTGGTTGATATAATCCTTGGGTGTGTGTATAATTTCCTTTTCTTTATTTTTTCAGATTCATTTAAATGTTTAGTTAAAATAACTACAAATAAATGTATTTTAAAGTTTAGAATTAGACAGCCTTTGGAAAGTGTATGAGCCCAGGCACACAGGCTACCGCTGGTAACTCATCAGTTGACTTTTTATATGAATGAAACTCTGTAGGGAACCGACTGTCTTCAGAAAGGTTTCGCTGGCATTTTCATTTGATCTGATAAAGCAGCTTTTATGAACGCAGTGCTGCTTTGCTTACAGCCGTTACCGGAGAAAACGCTATATTTCTGCCGCTCCAAAAGCGCCTCCTGCTGGCAGAGAATGAATGTGCATTTTCAATAATCCCATCTGCAGTTTTTGTTCAGACCAATTCGAAAATCCACCCACATAAACCCGTTTTTAATCAATATAATAATTAAAACTTCTGACTCATCCCTTTTCTTAAAAAAAATGGTTTAAAGGCTCAATTGTGAGGTTTATCATTTTATAATTTATTTTGTTTTTGTGAAAACCTGTATCTCAACTATTAATCAATTGCTATTTTGTGGTCTAAAACATGAAAGAAAGCCATTATAACATGTAGATGAAAAATGTAGAAACATTGGACACAACTATGGGGCACCATTAAGCAGCAGCATCACAACAAAAAATGAACCTCAAGGTTGATCTAGGTAAATGTGAGCAAATGTATAGGGCCCCATTCCTACATTTTGCCTGGGGCCCCCAATTCACTAAATCCGCCCCTGACTGTAACAATTCCTGTAAAACTCCATATTGTCGTAATGTATTGCCCTCAAGATCAACTGGGTACCTTTATAGAGCAGCTGGATGTGAAGCTGTCCTCATTTGGCGACTTCAACATTCTACTCTCTCCTAGCCTTATTCGATCTCAAATGGCTTAACAACCATAATTCTGGCATAAGACTCAATGACATTTACAAAGTGAGTAAGGAAGTAGGGGAGTAAGGAAAGCAGAAACTAAAGAATAAAAACAAAACTGACTAGAAGTCAAACACAACACGGCAAAACAATTGGTTGGATTGCACGGAGCACAAACAATGAGACTATAGGGAAAACTTAATAAGGCCTACTGAACAGGAGATAGGAATGAAACAGTAACAAAATAATAAATGGAAAAACAAGAGAGCGGGATTGAACGCCACAATGGCAACAACACACGTGCTAAGCTGTCAATCAACACAAACACAACACAAACAGAAAAAAACTGGACAGATCAGCATGGGGACCTGACAGAAAGTAATGCGTTACATTACTTTTGAGTTACTTTTTAAATCTTGGCTGGGCTTGTTTATTTGTTTTTAATATAAAAAAGTTATATTTTTGGTAAGTGTAGAGGCCCTTTCACACCACAAGTTAAATGAATAAGCCTCAGGCTAAAGGAAATGTAAATTTGTGTCTGTACAGTAGAGGGCGCAGTTCTAACAAACCTTTCAGCTGTGCTGCCATTCTGGATGGAATGAAGAATAGAATGCAGGAGAAGTTCACTCTTCACCAATAATAAAAATAAAAGAAACACAAATGTTATGTTTATCTAAAGTCATTTTTATTTCATGGGTGAATTGGGCCATCAAAGGTCAACAGCAAAGATAGTGGTTAATAAAATGGGATTAATACATAAAGGATATTTCTGTTATTTGACATTTATTTATTGCATCATATTAAGTTTGCATTTCACTGTTTTTATTAATTTTGAGGAGTACTGAATCTGTTTTTGGCCAAGTGAGATGAGTAAATGCATGTTCACATTTAGTTATGTTACACAGCACACACAACGTTTCTCACTCCCGATTTCTCTCAACATGGGGACAGGAGGGCTGTCAGTCAGTGGGAAAACAAAGTAACTGCTATTACTTATTTGAAAAACTCGTAAATCAAAAAGCACTGCATTACTTTACTAGTTACTTGGGGAAAAAAGTAATCTGATTACGTAACTCGCTTTACTTATAATGCATTACCCCCAACACTGATGCTTAATTTACAACTACTTGTGTGCCACCAACCCCTCTGCCAGTTGCATTCAGCTGAAACCTGCACTCGCTTTCACTCTCCCATCTTTCCTCTGTTGTGTCATCCTCTTTTTATGCTTTATGGCCTACTTTAACTTCTCAACAATATCTGTCCTCTCTCCTTCAGGCCGGCGTGTGCTACTCCCTCTAACTCGGGGGTCTCCAACCCTGCTTCTGAAGAGCTACCGTCCTGCAGATTTCAGCTCCAACCCCACTAAAACGCACCTGAACTATCGAATCGAGGTGTTCAGGGCTACTTGATAATTACAGGCAGGTGTGTTGGAGCAGGGTTGGACCTGAAGTCTGCAGAATAGCATGCAGCTCTCCAGGAGCAGGGTTGGAGATTCCTGCTCTAACCTCTGGGTATCCGATGTTCTTCATGAACACCAGACCAGACTCGGGGCACCAGAGAGAAAATGGTGCAAATCATAAGATCCATCTGACCCGAGTATGTATCAGTTTTGGTCAAAGTCCATACTGGCAAATATTTCCACAACAAGATCAACAGCACTTCAGACATATGAAAACTCTTTCAATCATAACATCCTTTGTCCCTCTCTATCACCTCTTTAACAGCTGATGATTTCGCTAAATTCTTCACAGAAAAAACTAAAACCATTAGCCGTCAGTTCTGAGCTCCACACACAGAGGAACTCACACTCTCAGCTAACAAACTCCTCTCCACTTTCTCTGCCCTCGCTGATGCAGAAGTATCTAAACACTTCAGTCATCCTACAACCTGCCCTCTAGACTTCATCCCCTCACGCCTCTTGTGAGCCATTTCTCCTTCACTTCTACCAGCACTCAACCACACACACAACTTCTTGTCAAAGCTCTTGGTATTTCTATGCTGGACTGCCATCATGTGCAATCAAGCCTCTACAAATGATCAGAACACAGTAGAACGACTTGTCTTCAACAAGTCCGAGAGAACCCACATCACACCTCTCTTTATCAATGGCCTTGTAATCAGATTCTCTGATTATTTAACAGATATATCTGAGAAAACCAAGAAGAATATACAGTTAAGATTTTTGAATGTGACACTTTAAATACAAATATGTTGCAGAAGATGGCAGGATTCATTAAAAAAAAATAGAACAATCCTCTCAAATTAGAGTCAGTCTATTATATAGAGCTTTTCTGGGCTTTTGTGGAATGTGGAAAAAACATTCACATATGCACTTATTATATGGCATTGTTTGTTAAGGAATAACTTCATAACAAAAAAAATGCATTAAAATAATGAAAACCTGAGCAAAAGCAAAAATCAATCATCATTCACATGTTTTAATGCAAAAATACAAGCCATTTGACAATACAGATTCACTTTGAATTTGAGACAGCAGCTGTTCATTTAGTTATTTTAATAGTTTAGTTTTAAAGGTAAACCCACTATAAAACCTGTTACACTCTGACCTGATAATATATTTGGACATATGAATATTAAAAGTAACATAAAATGGGTCCTTACAGAAGAAACAGTCATTTCCATTCTGGGAACTTTCTGAGCTCAACAAACAAAACAAAAAAAATGTATTTATTATTTATTCATTATTTGACATATCTCAATATCTAACTGTATGTCATGTTATTTCTCTTCACTATGCACACATGAAATAGCTTTTAGGAGTTTTTATTTTTTTTGCCAGCATTTCACTGAAAATTTTGTTTGTAAAATGTATCATTTACAGAGAGGAGCTGAAACTTCAGTTGGGTTAGGGTTAGGGTTAGGGTTAGGGTTAGGGTTAGGTTAGGGTTAGGGTTAGGGTTAGGACATCAGAACTTGATGCTGATGTCCTCAGTGTTGTTTGGCACAGCAAAGACATCTGAAGAGCTTCCTGTACTGCTGCCTGACCTGAACAAGAACGAGACGAGAGGAGCTGAGTGACTTCATGAGATCAATTTAACCTCTGAAACTCAAGAACCAGAATGGAGTTTGTTTGTAATAAACAGGTAAGACACAACTGTACTGCTACTGTCTCTGGGGGGTTAGTGGTTTATTTAAAGAATAGGGATGAAAACTGATCTGACCTCGTTATTGAGGACACAGTAGATCAGGAAGATGAAGGTTCCCTGCTGGGAGTTCAAGATCAGGAAGAGGGTCTCCAGCACCTTACTGCTATTAGTGAAAAAACCCAGGGGCAAAGCTCAACAGGGCCAAACTGAAGAACACCAGCCCCACAATCACACACACCAAATTCAACAGCTCCATCAGTGGGTTGCTCTGAGAAAACATGTCAGAGTCATGAGTGCCAAATCTGTGCTTTTCTGTGTTCACTGGAAATGTTCTGTACCTCTGGTGGATGGCTAGTTTGCATGATGAGAGCGAATGTGGACAGATGATCACAGGAACACACAGTGTAGCTGCTGTTGGTCTTTAAAACAGAACAACCTTCTACAATCCACTCGCTGATATTCCAGTACACACAGGACACAGAACCACTGGGATCAAACTCCTGGAAGAAGAAGAACTAAGAAGCAGGAAATATTAGAACATTAAACATGTTCAGATGTTTCCAGATCTTTTCATCAGTTCTCAGGTTTGACAAAAACACATTTCAGTCTCTCACTCTGATGTGTTTTAGGGTGAAGTTGACTGGTTTGGTGAGTTTAGTGTTGGTGGGTTTGGGAAGAGTATCTGAGATCACAGTGGACATCATGGTTTTAATCGTGTTGTTTGATGTGTTGAAGAAGTCTGGCTTCAGTAGATTCTCCATCGTGTTGTAGCTCATGAAAGCCACAGCAGCTGATCCTGAGTTACAGACCAACATGAGACAAAGGGTAGTGAAAGAAAATCACATCAGTTTACAAAGTAACTAATGTCATTCAGGCAAAAATAAAACATTGGGCATTCACAACGGCAAACTGAAGTTCTCAAAAAAATAAATGTTGTGTTTATTTTCATATGCACTCAAGACACATTCATGCTTCTCACACACCTGAAGGGCTACTGTTGGCAATTTCAAAAAGGTTAATCTCCATATCAGCCTTTTCCGTACTGACTGAAGGAATTTTTTTTTCCAGATGCCTTTGGTCCAAATGCAAGAACTCTCACTTCTCAGAGAAACAAACAAAAATGGGACATTTTTTAAATTCTCATTGCCACAGTTTTCCTGTAAATTGTATATGTATATGTTCCAAATTTTTAGGCAAGTCACATATTAGAAGGATTTTAGTGAAATAAAAATTAGGATTTTAGTTTATCAAAGAAAGTGTTTGTTTGTTTGTTTGTTTTTCTCAAATCTTTTTAGATAACTGGTATCAATCTCAGACATGTTTGTTTGCCAGGTCTTCTAAGGTAAATGGAAAACCAACAAGTTTTTTGCAAAAACTGAACAGAGATTATCAAGAGAGAGATAACAAAGCACATACCAGTTGCTTACTGCAAAATCAACACTAGTCAACAAAATCTAAGTATAGCGACCACTTACTGGTTTTTACTAAGTGAACACAAAAGTAACATTTCACATCAATGAAATATAAAACATGAAAATTACACAGAAAGTGCAATCTTTCTACAAAAAGTTGTGTTGCTGTAACTAGGGATGCCCCAATCCGATTTTTTTGTACCTCCAATCCGAGCCACTGAATATTGAGTATCTGCCGATACAGAGTCCCGATTCGATACTTGTATGTTTGATTAGTGTTGGAACTGAGCTTTGCAGGACAGTCGATTGCCAGGAACAGGATTGGGCACCCTTGATCTAAACTCTGCAGGGCTCCGGCCCTCCAGGAGCTGAGTTTGACAGCCTTTCATCACTCTCATCAAAGAAACTCAACACAACCCCATATGACACTGTCAACTAGGGGTGGAACGGTTCGGCAGAAAAAAATCAAACCGTACGGTTCTCCACACACGGTTCGGCACGCGCTAGGACCGCTGTTCAACTTAAATCTGACAACGCATCTGTAATATGGTTTGCTATAAATACCACGTAAAACAAACAGGGTTCGGCTAATGTATGTTTCTGTTGATGGATGCGCATTCTGGCTTCCCAATACATAACAACAACAGTGATGAAAAAAAAAACGTGGACAAACCATTCCCTCTTGTTTAATGTGAATGCCGTATGTTGGAATATGAGCATTTTTTCCGTCTCACTCAGGTGAGACCTGAACAGCACACGTTGATATCTGTGTTTAAACTAAACTCATTTAAGCTTTGCCAGTTTAAACAATTAAGAGCCAGAGAAGATTTGTGCATGCGCTCATTTGAAGCGTGCAAACCCACGCCTCAAAACGCACGCAAATATTAAGCTTTCTCTGAAGTATTGTGTTTAAATGGACAAATTCACACAAAAATGATGTCAAAATGCCCGTCTTGGTAAGTACACTATAGCAGACATAGCCGGCTGATCTGTATCAGGGCACTGGATCAGTGCATTCTCTTAAAGTGACAGCACTTTCTTAATATTAACCAAACAGCAACAACAAAGAAATCACTCACTGCTCTTGATTGAATAGCTTTTGTAATTTTAATAAAAATTCATCTTTAATATATACAGTCAAATATGCAATGCTGTTTTACATTGTATTACTTTATTCAATTTCTGTACCTAAAAACTAATGTTAGAAAATCACTGTTTATTTTATTTGTATACTCTGTTGTATTTATTTGTGCTGTTGCTTGTAGTTAGATAGATTATTCTTATTTTCTTTATTTTTATTTGACAGTATAGTTTTTGCCTAAACATAGTACATACCGAACCCGTGACTCTAAAACCGTGATACAAACCGAACCGTGAGTAAGTTGAACCGTTCCTACACAAATTAATTTTAGTAAAGCTTTCATTAGCCGGCTGTACATGCGATGTTATTCAGAGAAACCTTGCTGCGTGAGCTATAGTCCAACACAGCTTTTCTTAGTCTTTCACTGTATATTTTAAGAC
Source organism: Sinocyclocheilus grahami (assembly GCF_001515645.1). Taxonomy (NCBI): domain Eukaryota; kingdom Metazoa; phylum Chordata; class Actinopteri; order Cypriniformes; family Cyprinidae; genus Sinocyclocheilus; species Sinocyclocheilus grahami. Next base: position 77,489 of record NW_015506992.1, read on the forward strand.
AAAATATACATTATATGTAATATACAGTTAGGTCCATATACAGTATATTTGGACACAAGCACAATTGTTATTATTTTTACTGCTGACCAAAATATATTCAAGTTAGACATCAACTTTTTAGTATTCCTCAATCCATTGCGGTTTCCATATGACACCAGTTTACTTTTATCTTCTTCTCTGACCAAATCTGAAACATTTACCTGGGTGTCATCAACAATCTTCAAATAGTTTTCTGCAACCTAATCAAATACCAAAAGAGATACTTCTGTACAATACAAATGATTTCTATAGAAAAAGAGTAACATCAAATACATGGGTCACGCTCAAAATACAACAACAAACCTGCCCCTTGACTTTATAATCATGGAAGATTTCAAATAGTAAAGAAACTCCTTGTAAAGGGCATTTTTTTTGTAACATAAGCGTTTATAAAATATGAAATAGTTTACAGTTTACTCTATACTGTTTTTTTTAATTACTTGAAAATATAATGTGCCTGAAAACCCCCTTATTTATTGATAATGATGATGGTTATTATTGTTATTATTATTATTACCATTACCAGGATTAACCATTAGTGCAAGGTCTAATAATTGTGGTCTGAAAAATCTAAATAAGCAATAATATAATTTTTTTAGGAGGAATGACTTTAGGAAAAATGCCCCTCAGTTTTTTTTATCACTGCTAACATTAATCTTAAAAACACATTAAAAACTTGTCTTTTGGTAAAAATAACAAAAAATGCAGAAAAGTATTTACAAGGTCAAAATTAAGGGTAAGAAGAGGCTGTTTAAATGTGCATATGGGGATTTTCCAACATGTTGAAAATGTAGATTACATGTTTGTTTGTTTTTTATGTAAATAAGTTGTGTCATCAGTGTTACTGTTTGTGTCAAATATTTTCATTTAAAAATGATTTGAAGTTATAACTCAAGTATTTTGAGACAATGTATTTAAAAAATCTTAATTTGTTAAATAGAATATAAAAGACAAAACATAAAAAACATCAACTTTTATGAGAGAAAAATGCACTGAATTCACACTGGGAAAAGAAAAAAATTAAACTTTTTTTTTGGGAGAATGAGAATGAGAATGACCCATATTGGCCAAGGGCTGGAAACATGACTTACTTCCTTAGACATCAGACCTGTCATATTTGCGATCTGGTCAACAAAATTCACTGTTTTCTGCAGTTGTCTGCAGCTACAGAAAAAAAGTAAATAAATAAATAAAATGAATTAAAGAGATGAAAGAAAAATCATTAGTTTTTAATAATGATTGTATTACATTTATAGAGTAACAACCATCTTTTAGAAACTCTTTCCCACATACCCCTTGCATGCTGTCTTGAGTCTTCATCATATCTAGAAGGAAAGAAATGAATAAATCATGAGGATGCATGTGAATAAAGATGGTATATGAAACACAAGGGCAGCTGATGGGGACAGTACACACAGTTCAGGCAGCGGCAAGTATCTGCATTTCAACTACAGAGTTCTGAAGAAGCTTCGTAGCTGCAGTCGCTGCTGCAGTTGTAGGATCCGATCATGCAGGAGCAGCCGGGACTCTGAGGGGCGCAGGAATAGGCCTTGCAGGAGACTTTTTGTCCATGACAGTCCACTTAACTGTTCGAATTTGTGCAGTTGCGTGTGTTCACCGAAGGAGGGCAGTACCAGTGTCCTTGAGATTTGGTGATCGCTGCATTACTTATGATTATCATCAGCTACAACGCTAGAGAGATAAATCCATCTGTTACTGTATAATCACTTCTACATCACTGTATGTCCTTGATCATTAGAGAATTACTACATACTGTAAAAAAAAAATGTATCCGTAGTTTTTAGAAAATCATTTTGGCAGCTGTGGTTGCCAAAATAATTTTGTAAAAACATAAATAAAAGAATACAGAAAAACTGTAAACACATTAACAGAACTTTAAAAACTGTAAACACATTTACAGAACTTTAAAAACTGTAAACTTTACAGTATAAAACTGTAATTTACAAACAAGAAAATCTGAATAAATCTGAAACCAGATCAAAGTTCATCACAAGTAGCTGTTCCACAAGCTGAAGTATATACTAATATACAGAAAGTGCACAGAGTAATTCACGCAAACACAAAAATTATACATTGAGTATTTTAACAGTATTTTACTGTAAAATTACTGGTTTTTATAGTTTTTCCCTGTATATAGTACAGGAACTTACTGTCTATTAACAGTTCTTTTCCATAGTATTTTTACAATATTTGTATACAGTACCATACAATATTTATACAGTGCAGTAAAATTAACTACTGGAAAGTGTGTGGAGAACAACAACAACAAAAAAGCTGATCCTTACTTTAAATCCATGCAAAAGTTAATTTCTACAAACCCGATTCCAAAAAAGTTGGGACACTGTACAAATTGTGAATAAAAACAGAATGCAATGATGTGGAAGTTTGTTAACCTCATTGAGGAACTCAGTGCGAGGGTTAATTAGGTGATTGATGGTTGTTCAGATCTAAGCAATGCGCATATTGCTGTAAACTTGGGATTTCACATTTTCATTCTAATGAGCCAATATTTGGCATGACATTTCAAAATGTCTCACTTTCAACATTTGATATGTTATTTATATTCTTTTGTGAATAAAATATAAGTTTATGAGATTTGTAAATTATTCCATTCCTTTTTTACTCACAATTTGTACAGTGTCCCAACTTTTTTGGAATTGGGTTTGTACAATAACTATAACATCATTCTCTTCTTTTTTTTAATGTGTTTTATTCGGACAGGTCAGACATGAAGGGAGAGAGATAGACAGGATTGGGAAAAGACCACAATAGGGGACTCCAATTCGAGTCGCTCAAAGTGCAACAAGGCTATCGGTTTATATGAATTTTGCTAATTTTTTTGCATGTTCCCAAAAGCCCTCATCAGGCAGACATTCGTAAATGAACATTTGTGTTTAGGATTAGTAACATGAGCTATGAGAGATTACTTACTTGCCAAATGAAGGATTATGTTCATTTTGCTTTGCATTGATGATCCTCTAAAAAGAAACCAGTGTCCACTGTCCAATACTGTATAGCAAACTAACTACCAGCTGTTTAGTAAGCTAAACAATTCTACAAAATCCTAGGAAGATGCATTAGAATTTTGTCCTCTAGGAAATACAAGCTTCACATAAACAAAACAGTGGATTTTTACCACTGTGCTTCTGTCAAACTTCATTTACATAATTTCAGGAACACGCCAAGCCTCTTTCAAACATCCTTTACAAGCCAATAAATGGTTGTGTTGTTTGACAGCAGGTTGGCAATGCATTAACAAAGAAACATGTCTTCTGTACAACTGGAGTAACACCTCACTCATTTAAATAAAATGAAAACAAGAACTGGTGATTTAAACAGACATTTGCTGTTTTGAGTGTATTTTGAGAAAGACTGACTGACCCCTCTGAGTGCAGTTTCAGTGATCGAATCACAGTGCATCTTGTGGTAAAGGACTATTTGATTTTGAACCGATCACAGAAATGTCATGCTAGGGGCCTGTGAGTTTTTCACCAATGTACTGACACACCATGCCATGCTGTGACTGATGTGAGAAGCATTACAGGCTAACTAACGCTCACACGAAAGCCGTTTAATAAGAGCTTTGCTTTCAGACTCATCTAGCTCAGATGTGGTCCACAACAACTGACAACCACCACGAACTGATCTCAGATCTGTGTGAGAAAGCTAACAATGCCAACACACTGCTGGAACAAAGCAGAAGATGTGGTCATTAGGTTTATCGGTCTGTGTATGAAAATGCTCGAGGGCTTTAACCACACACACACACACACATATGCATGTTTAAGTTTCTAAGAATGACACACAGCTCACGTCATTACAGGGTCAACCACGTGACCCTAAATGTCATGTGACTTATGGCTATAGAGCTGCAAAAAAAAATGGCAACACTGACTGGCTGATGGCGCAGCAAATACTAGGAAGCACAAACACAGACCTCAGATCTCTGTGAAAAGGCTTGTCTACATGCATCATCTGTTAAAGGAAGTAGATGCTGTGCAAGTACATTTATGGGTGTTTTGCTATAGTTTAAAAATATTGAGTTCCTCAATATGACAAAGGCTTTGCACACCAGTAGAGCCATCAAGGCAGCGTAAGAGTATAGTACTGACTTAAACTAGGAAGTACTTATATAAAGTGGTCTACAGTGGAATATAACAAGTTTTACACACAATAATGAAGCTCCTCTATGTTTTGGGGATCTGGATTTGTCTGTCAGGTGAGTTCGCTCCACATTTACGTTGCTGTTTTGTATTCAGGATGACTGTGTTTGTTCCTCTACTTAAAATATCAGTCACTAGATTGATACCCTTGTTATGCCTCATATCTGTGTTCAAGTAAAGAAGTCAATAAACAACCAGTTTCCTCTTCATGACATGTACATGTGCCAAATGCATCATGAGATGAAGCGTATAATTCTGAACATGCAAACAGAGGGAACAAAAGTCATGTTGATACAACCTAAATCAGAGTTACTTTAAACAGCTACTGCTGTAATCTGTAAACATCTAACTGTCTCTGCACAGTGTGAGTGAAACATTGTGTGTTTTGGAGAATTACATATTTACAATAACAATCAAAGGTCATAGTTTGTCACAGCACAACATTACTAAGCAAATTTATGGTGCCATATCTCTTTAGTCCATGAAGAGTAAGTGTGTAATTGGAGTATAACATGGTACAGCCAGTCTCAGCAAATCTGATTTATGCTCATATTTCAATTTCACTGTTGAACTCAAACTTTAATAATTGGTGCTATTCAATGTACAGTATGCTGTCCTCACTATTCCATGTATGCAAAACTAGACAGTCAACAAGCAGACAAAAGCTGATGTACTGAAAGCCATGAAATTGACAGTAACAACTATAAAATTGAGAGAACAATATCCCAGCAGACTGTTAGATTAGCACACATATGCCACCATGTTATGTATAACTACACACTGATGTAAATAATATCTACTGATCAAAATCGTTCAATATTATTAAAACACCAGATATAAAATAGAAACGTCTGTTACGTACATTATGTTGTTTATTACATTCAGCAGAAATTGGGATTTCAGTTACAGATGGAGCTGATATACATGGATACAGTGGAAAAGGTGTCACAATTACATGTTCCCACGGCTTGGCTTCAACCAATATAAAGTATTTCTGCAGAGAACCATGTGAAGACAAAGATGTTTTAGTGAAATCTGACCAGTCACCTAGAGGAAGATACACACTGAAGGATCATGGAGCTGGAACCTTCACTGTGAGCATCACTGATCTACAGGAGTCAGACTCTGGGATTTACTGGTGTGCAGTGGACAGATCTGTTAAAGACACATATAAGGAAGTCAAACTGACAGTATCTAAAGGTAAGAATGATGCACAGGATTTGGTGTAGATTTAAGGAAGTGTAAAATACTCATCTACATGTTAATAATAACTATTATAGCCTTGGACACAAACAGACCCACAACTCCTAAACCAGCAGCAAGTTCTCAATCCTCCATGACACAAAGTTCATTCTCCACATCTTCAGCATCTGCTGACACCACAACCTCATCTTCAACAGGTACTGAACTAATCAGAATATTATTGTATTTATCTATGTATCAAATTATGGGATGATGTTGTCTCTCTTGTACATTTAAAGGATTTAAAGGTCCTGTTGTTTCATCCAAACCAGCATCTAATGAGAGCGGTGCACAATATTCACTCTCCTCAGGTATTCAGTTCATGATTATTTCTCTGTTCACCACAAAACAAAATTAACAAACACCAGCTGCCATGTCTTTGCGTGTAAACATACATTTTTTTTTTTTAAACCAGTGTCAAGCAAAATCATGACAGACCTGTGAGGTCCGCATTAACTTTTTTTTCTACACTGCATTCATTAAGGATGCTATCACTCTGTTTATTTAAGGAACTATTGAGATATTACTGCAACGTCAATGTGAGTGTTTCGGCAATCGCATGACTAATATCATAGAAAGTCTGTCACGTTTCCCCGTCTCTGCATTTTTAGGTCCTCTGATGATCACAGCCATCGGTCTGACTGTGATGGTGATTATATTTGGAGCGGTTCTCTGTTTATGGAATAAGCAAAGGAAAAACTCACCAAGTTCCAATGGTAAGGGCAAATAGTATATTTAAAAAAAAATGCAATACAGTACATCTAATAAAGTGTTTCCCTATTTCCAATTTAAGTTGATGCTGAAATCCAAGGCACCACACATTCAACAGAGGTAAGAAACACAGAACACTTCTTACATATTTTAAAAGTATATGAATTTACAATAGTGGGGGGTTTTTTGGCTTATTTGATTCTTTCAAAAGTGTACAGTGATAAAAAAAAAAAAGTTCACATCTTAAATTATACTGCGTTTCATTCAAAAACTGATGTGGGACATCTCCAAACTCTGAAGGTCGACTGTAGATGATATACAACATAAAAGTGGGGTCATATTTACTGCTGCTGCTCTGCGGAATTTCATAGGCGAAATACAATCATTTCAATAGGAATTTGTGAGATCAGGAGTTTTGCTTAGGGCGGGAAAGTTCCCCACACAGATTTCGCTCATGTTCAAGGTGAAATCGCCACACTGACCAACAAAACGCTGCTTGGTTTGAAAGTGACTTTTGTGAGCAGTGCTTCATACAGCACTGTGTTATTGACAATGGACCTTTTCTGCCATGTGAAATTTCACCAAAATATCGCTAATATGACCATATATAACTTGAGAACACAAAATGCCAACACTTTGTACTTTACTGTCAACAAAGTCTTCTAGCTAACATATAGTTAACAAAAAGTGAATTTATTAATTCATTGTCCCAGTACAGTTGTAATTTTGTAATACAAATGTAATTAGTTCCTTTATTCATTTTATAATATTTTATTACTGAATCCACAGACTGCAGGTGATTATGAGGCGATCACGGAGACCCAACAGCGGACTGAAGCACACACAGGCATCACCATTTATTCTACTGTCAATAAAAGTACAGAAGCCAATCAGATCCAAGATCCTCCACTATACTCCACCCTCTCCGTGTGACTGGAGCCCAGCTGCACCAAATGAGCTCCAAAACCCAATGCTGATATATCAGCTACATATGCAGCATTAGGATACATGCTAAAGGTTGTGGACATTTATTGGGTTAGAAGACCTGGGTGTCTGACCTGAATCTATGCATTTATGCATCAAGACACCTGAACCTGACTTGCTTCAGTCAATGTTGTGGACTGTGTGTTTAGTGTAAGTAGTTAAGGTCTCTTGAATGTTGTTTTGTCCGAGTGTAAATAAATACATTCTGGTTTGTCAGATTGTTTAATGTGTCAGGCTCTTATTACAGCAGTAAGTCTTTTACTTAGAATGTACTCATTGCATGAGTACTGATCTCAGATCTGTGTGAAGTGGTTAGCAAGCAAGCATACAGATTAAGTGCTAAAGAGGAAGTCATCACTAAACTAAAGATGGGTGGGATTAGTTTGATGCCACTATTGTACACGTTTAGCAACTCCAACTTCCTTTGTTAAAACAAGTCTTGCATTTTTAACAAAAAGTATTTGACCAATAACGAATACAGAATCAGCTGAACTTCAAAGTATTAAATGGACTGGAGACTCGAAAGAGTATTGATGAAAATGAAGACCTTCCATGTTCTGTGGATCTGGATCTTTCTGTCAGGTCAGTTTTTGTTAAAAGCTTTGACTTGTTTTTACAGAGTGATCAAACCAGTACACTTACATGCACAGTTCTAGGTTTAAAGGGGTCACATGATGCGATTTCAATTTTTCCTTTCTCTTTGGAGTGTTACAAGCTCTTGGTGCATAAAGAAGATCTGTAAAGTTGCAAAGACTAAAGTCTCAAATCCAAAGAGATATTCTTTATAAAAGTTAAGTGTAGAGTAGCGCTTGTTGTTTGTCATTTCTCTGATCACAAATGCAGACATGGTTTTATGTTTGCGCGACACGGCGCGATACGCAACGCAATGCATGAAAAGACAGTATAAGTCATTATAATCCGTAATTATGTCCCCACTGGATGCAACGAATGCCTCGTTTATAATGGGTTTGAATGTTTTTGTCTCGTCGCTCCGGCCGGACAGGGCATCATCACAATGTGGTAAGGGGCGTAACATTTCCGTCACACGCTTGAGGTATTCGGCCAATCACAACGCACTGGATAGCTGGCCAATCACAGCACACCTCGCTTTTCAGACCAATGAGCTTTGTAAAAATCGACATGTTTCAGAAAGGCGGGGCATAGAGGAGAAACAATAGTGTACAGTGTGTGGAAAATAATGTGTTTTTTTAACCTTAAACCGCATAAACACATTGCATTACACCAAATACACAACATAATGTTCTTTATAGCAACATCATATGACCCCTTTAAACACTATTTGCAAATCACCTTTGTCTTTTGACATTTACATGACATTTTAAAAGATAGATTATTTCTTTAGTTCAACTGAAACTTTTAAAGTGCATGTAGAAGATCTTGTGTTGTTATATCTATATGAATGCTCAACTTAAAATACTGATCTGCTAGCAGCTTTTCGGCACAAATTCTGAACTTTATCACTAATATCAACCACAAAACTGATCTTTGTGTACAAGGGAAATGGCTATACATGCAACGAGTGTAGAAAAAGAGGAAGTGGCCATTAGATGCTTATAATGTTGTTGAGTGGTCAAAGAGTCTCTAATGTGCCCAGGATTCAAATAAAAAAATTAAAAAATAATAAATAAAAACATTAGTATGTGCTTGGCTTCATTTGTTGGATTTAAATCATTTTTACAATTCACCCTTAAGCTAGAGTATTTTTCTCAACTCAGTGCAAGTAAATCATTGTGTACAACTGAGGTGAAATATGGCACACATTGAAAAGCTCCACTACAAGAAGAGGGTTTTTAAGAATTACTCATTTTTAAATAAATGACAATAACAGAGGTCAGAAGTAACATTACCTAGAAACTGTATTGCCCCATATCTCATTTGTCTGCGAAGAGACCAGGAAGTCACATGGTAACATGGCGCAGCTGGTCACATCAATATTTTATAGATTTCACTGCATACATTTTGAATGAACGCAAACTTTCAGTTGCTTGCATATAAAAACACTGATAGACATTTCTCTGCTTAATAAAGGCACTATGTATGCTGTCCTCACTGTCTGTGCAAAACTAGAATTTATGAGTATGCAAAATAAACTACTGTACCAAAAAACAAGAAATGCGACAGCGTGACATGTGGACTAAATTGATTATGCAGATTATAAAAATAAGTTGATTTGCGTGCATTGCGTTGACGTATATCACTGTTTACATTAATCCTTAATCCTCTGACATGTTTCACACAAAAACAAGACTCACTAGAACATATGCTAATGGCTTGTATGCAGATGAGTTTTGTTTTTACGAGTGTGACCACTGCATTCTATAAACCTCCACAAGTGCACATTTTCAAGACTTGCATCAAAGACTATAGAATACCCAAGACATGTCACTCATATCCACCTTATTTTTCACCGTGGAAGTAAGCCGTTTTCTATCAATGTGCAAGACATCCGGTTCATTAGCCGCTGTAGGGAAATAACAAGAAGAATAACAAAGTGAAGTAAACGGTAAAATGGTTGCACTACAAACCAGTGTGTTGACAATTAAGATAATACATTAAAATAATACGGCAAACACACCAGTTTGAAATATCAAGCCGCAAAACGAGCTGTTTTTTACAGCTAAAAATACCTGGAAGCAGATGACACCGGAAGCCAGACACATAAAATTTACAAATGGACACACCCACTCTTACGGGAAAAATAAAGGTGGATACTTGTGAATGGGGAAAAACGAAAAACACATAATATGGCCGCTCTATCACAGGAAGCCTGTTGTCGGATTTATTAGGTGATTTCAAATGAAAATTTAACCGTATAAGCTTGGCAAACAGTTTTGGAGAATTTGATGTTTCATCATTCAAAGAGATATGAGCTGCACTTGCATGCCTGATAAGTGTTTCAACAATGTATTTTTTTATTGCATGAGAACATGATGAGTATTGTGAGAGCGGACATAGCAACAGTAACTAAGGAGGGTGGGTTTTTGCGAAGGGTCAGTTACATTGAGTCTAATGGTGCTTTTCCACTGCATGGTAGGGCAAGGTACTGTTCAGTACGGTTCACTTTTGGGGGGTTTTCCACTTGGTACAGTACCTGGTATGATGAGTATTGTGAGAGCGGACATAGCAACAGTAACTAAGGAGGGTGGGTTTTTGCGAAGGGTCAGTTACATTGAGTCTAATGGTGCTTTTCCACTGCATGGTAGGGCAAGGTACTGTTCAGTACGGTTCACTTTTGGGGGGTTTTCCACTTGGTACAGTACCTGGTACTTTTTTCAGTACCACCTCAGTTGAGGTTTCAAGTGAACCGTACCATTACCAAAACGTGACGTGTAAACTCTGCTGATCACTGATTGGCCAAAAAGAATTGTCACAACCTGCGTCATTGAACTTGCGACATGAGACACAACACATCCGCTAGATTTAAATCAGCACAGCCAGCGAAGGATCAAACACAACTGTTTTGAACAAGCACACCGTTTTTTAACCACCAAAAAATGGCTGTTTCATGGTCTGTTGTGAAAGTACAGACGTTCCTCTCGTTGATAGCAGAGGAGCGGATCCAGCGAGAGCTTGATGGAGCGACGCGGAAGTAGCGGACGTAGTGGAAAAGCACCATAAGTAGAAGCCCTGCCCCACCACATTATTTGCTAATGGGGAGAGCCATTTTGGTTTCTCCGTGAGATTAAAGAGATGAGCAGCAGCATAATTCTGAGCAAGAAAATAAAAAGGATAAAATACTTGTGACCAGGGACCACAAAATCAATCATAATTGTCAATTTTTTTAATCAAGCTTTCCATTGATGCATGGTTTGCTAGGATAGGACAATATTTTGCCGAGATATTACTATTTGAAAATCTGGAATCTGAGGGTGCAAAAAAAATCTAAATATTGAGAAAATCGCCTTTAAAGCTGTCCAAATGAAGTTCTTAGCAGTGCATATTACTAATCAAAAATTAAGTTTTTATATATTTATGGTAGGAAATTTACTAAATATCTTCATGGAACATGATCTTTACTTAATATCCTAATGATTTTTGGAATAAAAGAAAAATCGATAATTTTGATTCATACACAGTGTATTGATGGCTTTTGCTGCAAATGTGCGACTTAAGTTTTGTGGTCCAGGGTCACATATGTGTTATTTTACATACATAATTGTCTATATTATATATTGTGTTTTTGCTTTTTTGTACATTGCCTATTTTGTATATTTTTATATTATTCTTTGTATCATCTGTGTCCTGTCTTGTCACTGTCATTCTGTTGCACTGTGGAGCTTCTTTCACTAAAACAAATTCCTCGTACGTGTAAACATACCTGGCTATAAAGCTCATTCTGATTCTGATTTCTTTGGATTTTGGTCAGTACACGATTTGCAATGTGTAGAAATGGCTGTATATGCAATTAGATGTGTGCTGATGTATTTGAGTAAGAGAAAATGCAAACGTTGTTTTATGACAAGTTAAAAGATGTCTGTTGGTTGATCAATTACATGTTTATGAGTTTGAAATGTTCATATTGTGCGATAACGACGATGGGTAACTTGTTTAATTAGCGTAATGTCACCTGAGTGTCCAATTACAGTGGAAATGTCACTGTTTACAGGCTGACAAATGCTATTTGTTCAGTTATTGAACTAGAAAGGGTGAATCTGATTATGTTTGTGAACTTATTATTGACTGTATATATGCAAGTCAGGGTTTTTTCCCATGCTGGAACACCGTTCATTTCAATTAGATGATGATGCAAGATGGCGAGCCAACCCACTCGAGACGAATGCTGACTGAGGTGAAACAGTCCCAAATATGGCCTAAATGGCACACTTCATGTGCACTTTCAGTCTTGAGGACTCAAGTGTGACTTAAAAATCGTCATCCGAGGGTGTACGCAAGGCTCTTTGCAGACATCCGCGTGCCTCCCATTTTTTGTGATCGCGCGTCAGTAGGCTACAAAAGCACCAACTGCACATGCACTGGAAAAACACACCACTTTCTTGCCTTTTCTTCTTTTTCTGTGAATTAGCTTAGTACAGCAGACAAAGCAGCACTTCCTCCTGCATGGACATCCGCATGTTTGTTTACTGTTCAGGCCGATGTGTGGAATATGTTCGCCACGCGAACCACCACAGCATACACTTTCAGCAGTGTAAATACAAGTAGTCCGCATCAGTGCTGTCCGCAGCTGTTCATGTATGCGTCCGAACTGAAGTATAACAGAGGCTTTACAATGGCTGCTGCGTGCACGTCTGTTAAGTCCACGAGACCATAGGGCTCTTTGGTCATTTTTGAGCGAGATGCTAACGGTCTAATCAGATTCAATGATCTATGCTAAGCTACAGCTAAAAGTGCTACCACCAGACCCGGAGATCAGCTGAATGGATTCGAAAACGGTAAAACTCAACTGTTTAACTCTAGGGGAGTTGGAAAATGAGCCTATTTTCAAAAATAGTGGAGTGTTCCTTTAACAAACGTTGGTTTTCACGAGACTCACCGGCACATGCGCAAAGCCGACCTCATACGTCATCCGCCCGGAGCTGCTTCCATGTACAACTGTTGGCGCAAGCTACATTAAAGTGATTATTACTTCTATTATTATTATTATTATTTTGAATATGGATATTTTTCTTACAAAAACACATCGATTCGCTACAGGAGGCCTTTGTTCATACAGGAGGCCTTTTGAGGATATTTGTGTAAATATCATGTTGAAATATTAGTGGCAGAAGTGATGGTCATTGTTTATTGGTAGGTTAACTAAGGTTATTGGTAAGGATTTTAAGTCTAATAGGAAAATAATAGGCCTAAATAGATTCAATGTAAAAAAAATAATTGATTAATCTAAAAAATAATCGATAGACTGAACAATCATCAAAGTAATCATTTGTTACAGCCCTAGACAGTAGCAACTATAATACTGACAGAAAACTACCCCGACAGATTGTGTCAGATAACTTGCTATCAGTTGGTTCATGGCACATACTTGTGTATTATATACATTTTTATTGCATTGAACAGGAATTTCGGTTACAGATGGAGCTGATATACATGGATACAGTGGAAAAGGTGTCACAATTACATGTTCCCACGGCTTGGCTTCAACCAATATAAAGTATTTCTGCAGAGAACCATGTGAAGACAGAGATGTTTTAGTGAAATCTGACCAGTCACCTAGAGGAAGATACACACTGAAGGATCATGGAGCTGGAACCTTCACTGTGAGCATCACTGATCTACAGGAGTCAGACTCTGGGATTTACTGGTGTGCAGTGAACAGATCTGTTAAAGACACATATAAGGAAGTCAAACTGACAGTATCTAAAGGTAAGAATGATGCACAGGATTTGGTGTAGATTTAAGGAAGTGTAAAATACTCATCTACATGTTAATAATAACTATTATAGCCTTGGACACAAACAGACCCACAACTCCTAAACCAGCAGCAAGTTCTCAATCCTCCATGACACAAAGTTCATTCTCCACATCTTCAGCATCTGCTGACACCACAACCTCATCTTCAACAGGTACTGAACTAATCAGAATATTATTGTATTTATCTATGTATCAAATTATGGGATGATGTTGTCTCTCTTGTACATTTAAAGGATTTAAAGGTCCTGTTGTTTCATCCAAACCAGCATCTAATGAGAGCGGTGCACAATATTCACTCTCCTCAGGTAAGGATTATTAATCCACACACTATAAAATGAAATGAACTTACATTAGTTGCCACATCTTTGCATGTAATGTGAGATCTGCCAGAAACATTTCATGATCAAGCCACCTTCCTTGAAGTGCAAGCCCCCATAACTTAGTTTCTACACCAGGTTCACCCTGGTGAGATATTACCGCAATGTCAGTGTGACTATTTCATCAATCACATGACTAACATCACAGTCTGTCACGTTTCCCCTGTCTATGTATGTTTTAGTTCCTCTGATGATCACAGCCATTGGTCTGACTGTGATGGTGATTATATTTGGAGCGGTTCTCTGTTTAAGTACCACCTCAGTTGAGGTTTCAAGTGAACCGTACCATTACCAAAACGTGACGTGTAAACTCTGCTGATCACTGATTGGCCAAAAAGAATTGTCACAACCTGCGTCATTGAACTTGCGACATGAGACACAACACATCCGCTAGATTTAAATCAGCACAGTACCACCTCAGTTGAGGTTTCAAGTGAACCGTACCATTACCAAAACGTGACGTGTAAACTCTGCTGATCACTGATTGGCCAAAAAGAATTGTCACAACCTGCGTCATTGAACTTGCGACATGAGACACAACACATCCGCTAGATTTAAATCAGCACAGCCAGCGAAGGATCAAACACAACTGTTTTGAACAAGCACACCGTTTTTTAACCACCAAAAAATGGCTGTTTCATGGTCTGTTGTGAAAGTACAGACGTTCCTCTCGTTGATAGCAGAGGAGCGGATCCAGCGAGAGCTTGATGGAGCGACGCGGAAGTAGCGGACGTAGTGGAAAAGCACCATAAGTAGAAGCCCTGCCCCACCACATTATTTGCTAATGGGGAGAGCCATTTTGGTTTCTCCGTGAGATTAAAGAGATGAGCAGCAGCATAATTCTGAGCAAGAAAATAAAAAGGATAAAATACTTGTGACCAGGGACCACAAAATCAATCATAATTGTCAATTTTTTTAATCAAGCTTTCCATTGATGCATGGTTTGCTAGGATAGGACAATATTTTGCCGAGATATTACTATTTGAAAATCTGGAATCTGAGGGTGCAAAAAAAATCTAAATATTGAGAAAATCGCCTTTAAAGCTGTCCAAATGAAGTTCTTAGCAGTGCATATTACTAATCAAAAATTAAGTTTTTATATATTTATGGTAGGAAATTTACTAAATATCTTCATGGAACATGATCTTTACTTAATATCCTAATGATTTTTGGAATAAAAGAAAAATCGATAATTTTGATTCATACACAGTGTATTGATGGCTTTTGCTGCAAATGTGCGACTTAAGTTTTGTGGTCCAGGGTCACATATGTGTTATTTTACATACATAATTGTCTATATTATATATTGTGTTTTTGCTTTTTTGTACATTGCCTATTTTGTATATTTTTATATTATTCTTTGTATCATCTGTGTCCTGTCTTGTCACTGTCATTCTGTTGCACTGTGGAGCTTCTTTCACTAAAACAAATTCCTCGTACGTGTAAACATACCTGGCTATAAAGCTCATTCTGATTCTGATTTCTTTGGATTTTGGTCAGTACACGATTTGCAATGTGTAGAAATGGCTGTATATGCAATTAGATGTGTGCTGATGTATTTGAGTAAGAGAAAATGCAAACGTTGTTTTATGACAAGTTAAAAGATGTCTGTTGGTTGATCAATTACATGTTTATGAGTTTGAAATGTTCATATTGTGCGATAACGACGATGGGTAACTTGTTTAATTAGCGTAATGTCACCTGAGTGTCCAATTACAGTGGAAATGTCACTGTTTACAGGCTGACAAATGCTATTTGTTCAGTTATTGAACTAGAAAGGGTGAATCTGATTATGTTTGTGAACTTATTATTGACTGTATATATGCAAGTCAGGGTTTTTTCCCATGCTGGAACACCGTTCATTTCAATTAGATGATGATGCAAGATGGCGAGCCAACCCACTCGAGACGAATGCTGACTGAGGTGAAACAGTCCCAAATATGGCCTAAATGGCACACTTCATGTGCACTTTCAGTCTTGAGGACTCAAGTGTGACTTAAAAATCGTCATCCGAGGGTGTACGCAAGGCTCTTTGCAGACATCCGCGTGCCTCCCATTTTTTGTGATCGCGCGTCAGTAGGCTACAAAAGCACCAACTGCACATGCACTGGAAAAACACACCACTTTCTTGCCTTTTCTTCTTTTTCTGTGAATTAGCTTAGTACAGCAGACAAAGCAGCACTTCCTCCTGCATGGACATCCGCATGTTTGTTTACTGTTCAGGCCGATGTGTGGAATATGTTCGCCACGCGAACCACCACAGCATACACTTTCAGCAGTGTAAATACAAGTAGTCCGCATCAGTGCTGTCCGCAGCTGTTCATGTATGCGTCCGAACTGAAGTATAACAGAGGCTTTACAATGGCTGCTGCGTGCACGTCTGTTAAGTCCACGAGACCATAGGGCTCTTTGGTCATTTTTGAGCGAGATGCTAACGGTCTAATCAGATTCAATGATCTATGCTAAGCTACAGCTAAAAGTGCTACCACCAGACCCGGAGATCAGCTGAATGGATTCGAAAACGGTAAAACTCAACTGTTTAACTCTAGGGGAGTTGGAAAATGAGCCTATTTTCAAAAATAGTGGAGTGTTCCTTTAACAAACGTTGGTTTTCACGAGACTCACCGGCACATGCGCAAAGCCGACCTCATACGTCATCCGCCCGGAGCTGCTTCCATGTACAACTGTTGGCGCAAGCTACATTAAAGTGATTATTACTTCTATTATTATTATTATTATTTTGAATATGGATATTTTTCTTACAAAAACACATCGATTCGCTACAGGAGGCCTTTGTTCATACAGGAGGCCTTTTGAGGATATTTGTGTAAATATCATGTTGAAATATTAGTGGCAGAAGTGATGGTCATTGTTTATTGGTAGGTTAACTAAGGTTATTGGTAAGGATTTTAAGTCTAATAGGAAAATAATAGGCCTAAATAGATTCAATGTAAAAAAAATAATTGATTAATCTAAAAAATAATCGATAGACTGAACAATCATCAAAGTAATCATTTGTTACAGCCCTAGACAGTAGCAACTATAATACTGACAGAAAACTACCCCGACAGATTGTGTCAGATAACTTGCTATCAGTTGGTTCATGGCACATACTTGTGTATTATATACATTTTTATTGCATTGAACAGGAATTTCGGTTACAGATGGAGCTGATATACATGGATACAGTGGAAAAGGTGTCACAATTACATGTTCCCACGGCTTGGCTTCAACCAATATAAAGTATTTCTGCAGAGAACCATGTGAAGACAGAGATGTTTTAGTGAAATCTGACCAGTCACCTAGAGGAAGATACACACTGAAGGATCATGGAGCTGGAACCTTCACTGTGAGCATCACTGATCTACAGGAGTCAGACTCTGGGATTTACTGGTGTGCAGTGAACAGATCTGTTAAAGACACATATAAGGAAGTCAAACTGACAGTATCTAAAGGTAAGAATGATGCACAGGATTTGGTGTAGATTTAAGGAAGTGTAAAATACTCATCTACATGTTAATAATAACTATTATAGCCTTGGACACAAACAGACCCACAACTCCTAAACCAGCAGCAAGTTCTCAATCCTCCATGACACAAAGTTCATTCTCCACATCTTCAGCATCTGCTGACACCACAACCTCATTTTCAACAGGTACTGAACTAATCAGAATATTATTGTATTTATCTATGTATCAAATTATGGGATGATGTTGTCTCTCTTGTACATTTAAAGGATTTAAAGGTCCTGTTGTTTCATCCAAACCAGCATCTAATGAGAGCGGTGCACAATATTCACTCTCCTCAGGTAAGGATTATTAATCCACACACTATAAAATGAAATGAACTTACATTAGTTGCCACATCTTTGCATGTAATGTGAGATCTGCCAGAAACATTTCATGATCAAGCCACCTTCCTTGAAGTGCAAGCCCCCATAACTTAGTTTCTACACCAGGTTCACCCTGGTGAGATATTACCGCAATGTCAGTGTGACTATTTCATCAATCACATGACTAACATCACAGTCTGTCACGTTTCCCCTGTCTATGTATGTTTTAGTTCCTCTGATGATCACAGCCATTGGTCTGACTGTGATGGTGATTATATTTGGAGCAGTGGGTTGGAGAAAGTCACACAGCTCCGATCGTAAGCACAAATGCATGGCACTTTTTCATTATCAAGTTGATGCTGAAATCCAAGACACCGCTTATACTACAGAGGTGAGAGACAAAAATCTAAATACTTATTATAATATTTCAAAGTATGCGTATTTACAATAGTTTTGTAATAAGGCATTCAATTGCACAAACCTCAGAAGTTGACAAAACATGGTAGAGCTGTTAGCTTTCTATTTGTTCATTGTCAAGTCTTCTAGCTGTCAAATATCAGTAAATGATTCTATGTTATGCTGTATGTATGTTTAGCAATAACTGTGTACATCTCCTTTGATATTGTCCTCTAGTGGACCATTTGTGTAGTACGTTATTTATGGACATAAATGCAGTTACATAGTGAATTGACTTGTGATTATATCTAAAATACAGAAAAGTATTATTTTTTTTCTCTGAACACTGCCGGTGATTACAAGAAGCTCACAGAGACCCATCTGCAGATTAATACACACACAATCCCCAGCACTTGTACAACAGTCATTTACATATGCAGCCATTAGCATGCATGCTTGCTCAAGGTTGTGGACCAAGTACAAGGTCAGAAGACACAGTAACCTATAACACTGTGCATTTTACAAAAAAAATACTCTACATGCTTCAAAAAAAAATTGTGGACTACAAACTGCATGTTTGGTGTAAGCAAAGATCTCATAACTGAATGTGTTTTTTTATTGTGTAAATAAATATATTTGTGGGCTGTCCGACTTTTAATGCCTCATTGCCTTATTTGAGCAGCAAGGTTTTTATTTAGTAGTGTTGGGTCGTTCTTGAACGATTCGTTCATTTTGAACAAATCTTTAATGTGACTCGGGAAGAACTAATTGCACCAAAATTACCCCACTGTAAAATTAAAAAAACACTGAGTGAGCAAAAATGTGTGAGATAGCTAGTTATAATGGTAATTAAATAATGTTTACATATGTATAAAAGCCTACATTAAAATCTGTCGTATAAATTGGTCTCTTCATTAGAAATTAGCCTACTGATTGCCACCATTGATGGACAATTTTTTAATAATATTAAAAATATCTGTATGACATTATATTCTGTAGTTCTTCCCTGTTGTACCGAATATCTATACTTTTCAAATTATCAAATCGAAGTTAGAAATTCAAATATTGTGACAATTTATTTTGTAGGGTGCCACAAGTTTGTTAAAAAGGGTGCCGCGACTAAAAAAAAGGTTGGGAAACACTGATCTATAGGACTACTGAACAGACATTTAGAAGTTGATTTTAAAATGCAAAGTATTGAAAATAATAATAAAACTCTGTAAACACTTTGCACTTTTACAACACTATAAGTGTGTCCCATCAGGTAATGAAAAGTTGTACGCACACTTGTGGTCTTCATGCTCACTTGAACACACAGGAAATACGTCATGTAAGTAGTCAAGTGGTCAAGTGTAAAGACTGCAATTGTGGGCATTTGGACAAGGCAACAGTCTTTGGCATCACTCACGTCTTCAGCTTTGCTTTCATTGGGCAGCATGAAGCCTGTCAACAAGCATATGGAAACATATTAATGGCGCTATTTAATTGTATTTAAATTAAATTGGTTTATGGGGGTAATGCACTTATAAGTCTGCGTTCCTGCAATGATGTGTTTAATTACCCACCATATTCCTGCATAAAATTAACATTTGCACTGGACATAATATTTAGCATTGCCTTTTATGCTTTACTTGAACAAGAAAAAAAATTATTTGTCCTAAAATATTAAATAAATTTCATAAAAAGCATTCAATTTACCTTTCTCATACACTAATTTTATGTTTTAAAACAAATTATAAGTAAACTGTTTGTATTTCTTGAAAATTGTTGCTTCAATTAATGTTTTGCAAAATAGAACCTTATAATTCCAAGCGGAAAATGACTTCTATCTGCATTTGACCTGTACCAAAAATCCCTATTTACAAATTTGAGAGGATTTTGATATTGTACTTTTAGAATACATTTAGGGTCTCTGTCATTTTCATGTATGAAAGAGACTTGTTCCCCATATCACTTTTGCTATATGGAATGCAAAATCTTTGAAGCTCAATATCTCAAAATCACTCAGAATGCAGATAGAACCTTATAATTCCATGGCGGCGATTTGTGTCATTCTCAAAACTTTTGGCCACGGCTGTTCTGTATGCTGTCGGTGGTCTGAGCATGATCATATTTGCAGTTGGATTGGTCACAGTTCATCAGCACAGGAAAAAAATTCAAGATATCAGAAGGTATGTGCACATATATAAACAAACCCTGTCTAATATCAACATTTTAAAACCAATTTAATTTAAATACAATTAAATAGAGCCATTAATATGTTTCCATATGCTCGTTGACAGGCTTCACGCTGCCCAATGAAAGCAAAGCTGAAGACGTGAATGATGCCAAAGACTGTGTACATCACTCACTGACGAGTCCTGAGCACGTTCTCAACAGCCGGAGCATGACGCGTCTTCTTCTAGCCCATGTTGTGATTTTCATTACAGTAGCATTCCTGTATGTGATGCAGTGCCGTCTAAGGGCCTGAAGATCACGGGCATCCAGTATGGTTTTCTGGCCTTGACCCTTACGCACAGAGATTGTTCCAGATTCTCTGAATCTTTGGATGATATTATGCACTGTAGATGATGATAACTTCAAACTCTTTGCAATTTTTCTCTGAGAAACTCCTTTCTGATATTGCTCCACTATTTTTCGCCGCAGCATTGGGGGAATTGGTGATCCTCTGCCCATCTTGACTTCTGAGAGACACTGCCACTCTGAGAGGCTCTTTTTATACCCAATCATGTTGCCAATTGACCTAATAAGTTGCAAACTGGTCCTCCAGCTGTTCCTTATATGTACATTTAACTTTTTACCTGTCCCAACTTTTTTGGAATGTGTAGCTCTCATGAAATCCAAAATGAGCCAATATTTGGCATGACATTTCAAAATGTCTCACTTTCAACATTTGATATGTTATTTATATTCTTTTGTGAATAAAATATAAGTTTATGAGATTTGTAAATTATTCCATTCCTTTTTTACTCACAATTTGTACAGTGTCCCAACTTTTTTGGAATTGGGTTTGTACAATAACTATAACATCATTCTCTTCTTTTTTTTAATGTGTTTTATTCGGACAGGTCAGACATGAAGGGAGAGAGATAGACAGGATTGGGAAAAGACCACAATAGGGGACTCCAATTCGAGTCGCTCAAAGTGCAACAAGGCTATCGGTTTATATGAATTTTGCTAATTTTTTTGCATGTTCCCAAAAGCCCTCATCAGGCAGACATTCGTAAATGAACATTTGTGTTTAGGATTAGTAACATGAGCTATGAGAGATTACTTACTTGCCAAATGAAGGATTATGTTCATTTTGCTTTGCATTGATGATCCTCTAAAAAGAAACCAGTGTCCACTGTCCAATACTGTATAGCAAACTAACTACCAGCTGTTTAGTAAGCTAAACAATTCTACAAAATCCTAGGAAGATGCATTAGAATTTTGTCCTCTAGGAAATACAAGCTTCACATAAACAAAACAGTGGATTTTTACCACTGTGCTTCTGTCAAACTTCATTTACATAATTTCAGGAACACGCCAAGCCTCTTTCAAACATCCTTTACAAGCCAATAAATGGTTGTGTTGTTTGACAGCAGGTTGGCAATGCATTAACAAAGAAACATGTCTTCTGTACAACTGGAGTAACACCTCACTCATTTAAATAAAATGAAAACAAGAACTGGTGATTTAAACAGACATTTGCTGTTTTGAGTGTATTTTGAGAAAGACTGACTGACCCCTCTGAGTGCAGTTTCAGTGATCGAATCACAGTGCATCTTGTGGTAAAGGACTATTTGATTTTGAACCGATCACAGAAATGTCATGCTAGGGGCCTGTGAGTTTTTCACCAATGTACTGACACACCATGCCATGCTGTGACTGATGTGAGAAGCATTACAGGCTAACTAACGCTCACACGAAAGCCGTTTAATAAGAGCTTTGCTTTCAGACTCATCTAGCTCAGATGTGGTCCACAACAACTGACAACCACCACGAACTGATCTCAGATCTGTGTGAGAAAGCTAACAATGCCAACACACTGCTGGAACAAAGCAGAAGATGTGGTCATTAGGTTTATCGGTCTGTGTATGAAAATGCTCGAGGGCTTTAACCACACACACACACACACATATGCATGTTTAAGTTTCTAAGAATGACACACAGCTCACGTCATTACAGGGTCAACCACGTGACCCTAAATGTCATGTGACTTATGGCTATAGAGCTGCAAAAAAAAATGGCAACACTGACTGGCTGATGGCGCAGCAAATACTAGGAAGCACAAACACAGACCTCAGATCTCTGTGAAAAGGCTTGTCTACATGCATCATCTGTTAAAGGAAGTAGATGCTGTGCAAGTACATTTATGGGTGTTTTGCTATAGTTTAAAAATATTGAGTTCCTCAATATGACAAAGGCTTTGCACACCAGTAGAGCCATCAAGGCAGCGTAAGAGTATAGTACTGACTTAAACTAGGAAGTACTTATATAAAGTGGTCTACAGTGGAATATAACAAGTTTTACACACAATAATGAAGCTCCTCTATGTTTTGGGGATCTGGATTTGTCTGTCAGGTGAGTTCGCTCCACATTTACGTTGCTGTTTTGTATTCAGGATGACTGTGTTTGTTCCTCTACTTAAAATATCAGTCACTAGATTGATACCCTTGTTATGCCTCATATCTGTGTTCAAGTAAAGAAGTCAATAAACAACCAGTTTCCTCTTCATGACATGTACATGTGCCAAATGCATCATGAGATGAAGCGTATAATTCTGAACATGCAAACAGAGGGAACAAAAGTCATGTTGATACAACCTAAATCAGAGTTACTTTAAACAGCTACTGCTGTAATCTGTAAACATCTAACTGTCTCTGCACAGTGTGAGTGAAACATTGTGTGTTTTGGAGAATTACATATTTACAATAACAATCAAAGGTCATAGTTTGTCACAGCACAACATTACTAAGCAAATTTATGGTGCCATATCTCTTTAGTCCATGAAGAGTAAGTGTGTAATTGGAGTATAACATGGTACAGCCAGTCTCAGCAAATCTGATTTATGCTCATATTTCAATTTCACTGTTGAACTCAAACTTTAATAATTGGTGCTATTCAATGTACAGTATGCTGTCCTCACTATTCCATGTATGCAAAACTAGACAGTCAACAAGCAGACAAAAGCTGATGTACTGAAAGCCATGAAATTGACAGTAACAACTATAAAATTGAGAGAACAATATCCCAGCAGACTGTTAGATTAGCACACATATGCCACCATGTTATGTATAACTACACACTGATGTAAATAATATCTACTGATCAAAATCGTTCAATATTATTAAAACACCAGATATAAAATAGAAACGTCTGTTACGTACATTATGTTGTTTATTACATTCAGCAGAAATTGGGATTTCAGTTACAGATGGAGCTGATATACATGGATACAGTGGAAAAGGTGTCACAATTACATGTTCCCACGGCTTGGCTTCAACCAATATAAAGTATTTCTGCAGAGAACCATGTGAAGACAGAGATGTTTTAGTGAAATCTGACCAGTCACCTAGAGGAAGATACACACTGAAGGATCATGGAGCTGGAACCTTCACTGTGAGCATCACTGATCTACAGGAGTCAGACTCTGGGATTTACTGGTGTGCAGTGAACAGATCTGTTAAAGACACATATAAGGAAGTCAAACTGACAGTATCTAAAGGTAAGAATGATGCACAGGATTTGGTGTAGATTTAAGGAAGTGTAAAATACTCATCTACATGTTAATAATAACTATTATAGCCTTGGACACAAACAGACCCACAACTCCTAAACCAGCAGCAAGTTCTCAATCCTCCATGACACAAAGTTCATTCTCCACATCTTCAGCATCTGCTGACACCACAACCTCATTTTCAACAGGTACTGAACTAATCAGAATATTATTGTATTTATCTATGTATCAAATTATGGGATGATGTTGTCTCTCTTGTACATTTAAAGGATTTAAAGGTCCTGTTGTTTCATCCAAACCAGCATCTAATGAGAGCGGTGCACAATATTCACTCTCCTCAGGTAAGGATTATTAATCCACACACTATAAAATGAAATGAACTTACATTAGTTGCCACATCTTTGCATGTAATGTGAGATCTGCCAGAAACATTTCATGATCAAGCCACCTTCCTTGAAGTGCAAGCCCCCATAACTTAGTTTCTACACCAGGTTCACCCTGGTGAGATATTACCGCAATGTCAGTGTGACTATTTCATCAATCACATGACTAACATCACAGTCTGTCACGTTTCCCCTGTCTATGTATGTTTTAGTTCCTCTGATGATCACAGCCATTGGTCTGACTGTGATGGTGATTATATTTGGAGCAGTGGGTTGGAGAAAGTCACACAGCTCCGATCGTAAGCACAAATGCATGGCACTTTTTCATTATCAAGTTGATGCTGAAATCCAAGACACCGCTTATACTACAGAGGTGAGAGACAAAAATCTAAATACTTATTATAATATTTCAAAGTATGCGTATTTACAATAGTTTTGTAATAAGGCATTCAATTGCACAAACCTCAGAAGTTGACAAAACATGGTAGAGCTGTTAGCTTTCTATTTGTTCATTGTCAAGTCTTCTAGCTGTCAAATATCAGTAAATGATTCTATGTTATGCTGTATGTATGTTTAGCAATAACTGTGTACATCTCCTTTGATATTGTCCTCTAGTGGACCATTTGTGTAGTACGTTATTTATGGACATAAATGCAGTTACATAGTGAATTGACTTGTGATTATATCTAAAATACAGAAAAGTATTATTTTTTTTCTCTGAACACTGCCGGTGATTACAAGAAGCTCACAGAGACCCATCTGCAGATTAATACACACACAATCCCCAGCACTTGTACAACAGTCATTTACATATGCAGCCATTAGCATGCATGCTTGCTCAAGGTTGTGGACCAAGTACAAGGTCAGAAGACACAGTAACCTATAACACTGTGCATTTTACAAAAAAAATACTCTACATGCTTCAAAAAAAAATTGTGGACTACAAACTGCATGTTTGGTGTAAGCAAAGATCTCATAACTGAATGTGTTTTTTTATTGTGTAAATAAATATATTTGTGGGCTGTCCGACTTTTAATGCCTCATTGCCTTATTTGAGCAGCAAGGTTTTTATTTAGTAGTGTTGGGTCGTTCTTGAACGATTCGTTCATTTTGAACAAATCTTTAATGTGACTCGGGAAGAACTAATTGCACCAAAATTACCCCACTGTAAAATTAAAAAAACACTGAGTGAGCAAAAATGTGTGAGATAGCTAGTTATAATGGTAATTAAATAATGTTTACATATGTATAAAAGCCTACATTAAAATCTGTCGTATAAATTGGTCTCTTCATTCGAAATTAGCCTACTGATTGCCACCATTGATGGACAATTTTTTAATAATATTAAAAATATCTGTATGACATTATATTCTGTAGTTCTTCCCTGTTGTACCGAATATCTATACTTTTCAAATTATCACATCGAAGTTAGAAATTCAAATATTGTGCCCAAATAAATTTTGTAGGGTGCCACAAATTTGTAAAAATTTCCAAGGGTGCCGCGACTAAAAAAAAGGTTGGGAAACACTGATCTATAGGACTACTGAACAGACATTTAGAAGTTGATTTTAAAATGCAAAGTATTGAAAATAATAATAAAACTCTGTAAACACTTTGCACTTTTACAACACTATAAGTGTGTCCCATCAGGTAATGAAAAGTTGTACGCACACTTGTGGTCTTCATGCTCACTTGAACACACAGGAAATACGTCATGTAAGTAGTCAAGTGGTCAAGTGTAAAGACTGCAATTGTGGGCATTTGGACAAGGCAACAGTCTTTGGCATCACTCACGTCTTCAGCTTTGCTTTCATTGGGCAGCATGAAGCCTGTCAACAAGCATATGGAAACATATTAATGGCGCTATTTAATTGTATTTAAATTAAATTGGTTTATGGGGGTAATGCACTTATAAGTCTGCGTTCCTGCAATGATGTGTTTAATTACCCACCATATTCCTGCATAAAATTAACATTTGCACTGGACATAATATTTAGCACTGCCTTTTATGCTTTACTTGAACAAGAAAAAAAATTATTTGTCCTAAAATATGAAATAAATTTCATAAAAAGCATTCAATTTACCTTTCTCATACACTAATTTTATGTTTTAAAACAAATTATAAGTAAACTGTTTGTATTTCTTGAAAATTGTTGCTTCAATTAATGTTTTGCAAAATAGAACCTTATAATTCCAAGCGGAAAATGACTTTTTAGAATTAGAAGGTTCTATCTGCATTTGACCTGTACCAAAAATCCCTATTTACAAATTTGAGAGGATTTTGATATTGTACTTTTAGAATACATTTAGGGTCTCTGTCATTTTCATGTATGAAAGAGACTTGTTCCCCATATCACTTTTGCTATATGGAATGCAAAATCTTTGAAGCTCAATATCTCAAAATCACTCAGAATGCAGATAGAACCTTATAATTCCATGGCGGCGATTTGTGTCATTCTCAAAACTTTTGGCCACGGCTGTTCTGTATGCTGTCGGTGGTCTGAGCATGATCATATTTGCAGTTGGATTGGTCACCGTTCATCAGCACAGGAAAAAAATTAAAGATATCAGAAGGTATGTGCACATATATAAACAAACCCTGTCTAATATCAACATTTTAAAACCAATTTAATTTAAATACAATTAAATAGAGCCATTAATATATGTTTCCATATGCTCGTTGACAGGCTTCACGCTGCCCAATGAAAGCAAAGCTGAAGACGTGAATGATGCCAAAGACTGTGTACATCACTCACTGACGAGTCCTGAGCACGTTCTCAACAGCCGGAGCATGACGCGTCTTCTTCTTCTTCTGGCTTTACAGCAGATCGCAGACTTATAAGTGCATTGCCGCCACCTCTCTCAAATGAACCGTTGACACTCCTAATTGAGATTGTAGATAGAGTGTCAATGGTCCATTTGAGAGATAGGTGGTGGTAATGCACTTATAAGTCTCTGATCCGCCTTAAAGCAAGAAGAAGAAGACGTGTCACGCACCGGCTGTTGAGAACGTGCTCAGGATAGTTCGGACATACGTTGAATCAGAGGTAAAAAAAAATGATATAAATACGGTTCAGTTTCTTGCACAGACCAATTGTTTCGTGTCTTTACACATCAATGTATCGTCACAAGCCGCAGGGTTTAATTGGTTTTGTTTGTGTATGTTTTTTTGACTCTCAAAGCCGTGATTCCCATTCACTTCCATTATAAGACTGACAGACTGCAACGGTTTGAGTTAAAAATATTTGTTTGTGTTCTACTGAAGAAACAAAGTCACTTACATCTGGGATACCTTGGGGGTAAGCAGATAAACATAAAATTTTCATTTTTGGGTGAACTATCCCTTTAAAAAGGATCAAAAATACCCAGCCACATGTTGTTTTGCAATGACCCAGTGCACTTGTGTTTTCTTGATGCAGGACGACCGTGTATATGAGAATGGCTCTCCTGAGACAAACAGCACACAGATAAAACCTATCAACAGGACTACAACCAGAAAAGAGCAAAAGAGCCAAGTATATTCAGTCTATGAGAATTCACATGCACTCTATGGAAATCTCTGGTCCTAGTGTTAAGGAAAGAAATTCAGAGAACCAGTCTAAATCGGATGGTTATAAGATCAAAAACACATGTCGAGTAAAGGCATTCTTGAAGCTCAAATATTAAAATGTTTATGAAGAAAAAAAATCAATTTAAGTATACATGTACATAGGTGACAAGTATTTTGTACTTCCTTGTATGACCACAAGGGCGCTATGTCTGATTCTGTTTCTTTTTATTTTTTGTTTGTTTGTTTGGCTAGATAATTGTTGTTCCACTTTTTGTTCCACAATTCCTGGTCCTGTACTGAGTTTATTTTGTATAATCATATTTTGCATGGCTGTTTGGTTGTATTATGGACAACCTTACAACACATAGATATCAGTTCAACTATCAATATGTAAACATTACCATTATGCCAATAAAACTTCATAATCATTGTTAGTATTGTGTTGTGTATTTTTCAGTGTCATCTTAAAAGCTCCTATGTGTAATTTTATATTGAAATCATTTTACCTCTATCAGAATAATAATAATTGCAGTATACAATAACTAAGCTTTTATACAGATGGCCCATCTCAAAATATACCTCTTTTCACCAAACAACAAGTGTTTCTGGGTTGGCAAAATTAGCTCGGCACTGGCCAGTGGCCACTGTGTGTCTTGAACTAGAACCACTAATGACAACTACAGGATGTTGTAAGTTTTCAGATGCATTCAGTGTGCTGATTCAGCAGTACATACAGACAGAAACATTACTGCTCAGACCAATGCATTACAAAGGAAGTGTCATCTGCAAGCATCGGTGGTATTTCAGGGCTGTGAAGACACAAACATGCCTCATTCCCTCCATTATCTGGAGACTTAAAGGCTGCTCGGTTAAAGCGGAAAGCTCACACACAACAGAATTAGAGCTCAAAATGAAGTCATTTTGTGTTGTTTGGCTCTGGATCTTTCTGTCAGGTCAGTTTTCTCATGGCCCAAATTTTGTTTCTTTAAAAAAAAATGTGTTTCTTACGGGACAGTCTCTACATTGGCTCACATCATTAATCTGATTTAACTCATCACTCGCTGTGATGTTAATCTAAAATGAATTTAGTGAAATACTGAGATCTTTTTCTTTCTTTTTTTAAATCCAACAGGATTTGCGATTACTATCACCAAAGAGGTTAATATACATGGGTACAGTGGAAAAGATGTCGTAATTACATGTTCCCATAAATGGGCATTAAAAAACAGCAAGTATTTCTGCAGAGAACCATGCACATATAAAACTGGTGTTCTGGTCTCATCTGATCAGTCACTTAGTGGAAGATACAGACTGCAGGATTTTGGAAATGGCACCTTCACCGTGAACATCACTGATCTACAGGAGTCAGACTCTGGCATTTACTGGTGTGGAGTGAAGAGAGCTGTAACAGACACATATAACACAATCAGACTGACAGTATCTAAAGGTAAGAATGACAACTTGTCTCCAATGTCTTTCCCTATTTTCTTGGCGGTATTACATTTTCTTTCATCACACATAGATTCAAGTGAAAGCATCACCATTTCCACACAACCATACAAAGAAACACAAACGTCCCTTGATTCGCACACAACTACACCAGCAGCACATTCAGGATCTGCATCTACCACAGCAAGCCAAACCTCCAGAGATTCAAGCCCTGATGCACTCAAACGCTCAACCTTAGTAACAGGTAACAACTTCAGCCTTTTTATAAACCATGTACAGTGCACATTTAGCAGCCTTTGGCAAGGCTAACAATGAACCGGAATGGCATCTGCCAGGGTTACTCCAGGACAAGGTCTGATAACCACCGATTTATATAAGATGATGTTTTCGAGTAATTTCCAAGCAAAGTTCGGTAGTATACCTATTCGATCTGACGATCGATTTATGCCAATTTTCTCTCTCACTTCCTCAGTGTCTGCACATAGGCCTACTTCACAATATGTTGTCGGTGGTCTGGTCATAGCAGCGATCTTATTTTTAGTTGGACTGGCTACTGTTCATCAGTGCAGAAAGCGAGTCGAGACCTCAGAAAGTATGTGCACATGTATATACACACACACAGACTGTGCTAAATATCAACTCAATGCCTGATTTGAATTGTAAAAAAAATAGCCAATACTCTTGTCTTACAATTTTCTCAGGTTGTGCAACAGCAATGCCTGTCAACAGAAACAATGCATGCAAAGTTGAAGAGGTGAGTGATGCCAGTGATTCTGCAAGGCAGATACTGACCACAAACAGGAACTAAACATCTTTACCTCTTGTCGAATGTCTAATCTTTACATCCTTTTACAAATGGCTGACAGCCACATTAACAATGTGCCTTCTTTTTGCACAGAACAGCACAGAAATTAAATCTACAGACAACACTGATGTCAGAAAAACCCAATCAAATTCAGTCTATCAGAATCTAAACCTCAGCACAGTCCAATCAAGTGAAGTATATGGAAATCTCTGATTGCTGCATCAATTAATAATGTTCAGAGTACTGGTCTCTAGACCAACAATCCCAGATCTCAAGTTCAAGACAAGTATATTTAATTCAACAAGCCTGTAAAATGCAAGTTTATTATTAAATAATCAAGTATTATCAAATATTAACTCTTGACGTTTAACATCTTGCGCACCTTGATGGCAGAGTGATCATCCCAACTTAATCAGAAAAGCTGCATCCTCTCTTAAGACTAGGTCTGTCAGTCAGAACTACATAATATACAGGTGTACAGATAACTTGAACCACATTTATATTTGCTGACAAAAGCCCCCAAATGAAGATAAGTCATTACTGTGTAGGCATTATAAAAAGTGGCTTTAGATGTCAAAATATACTGCTTATTTTATTTGCATATCATTGAGCAAATTGCAATCACTTGCCTACAATCCACTATAATCCATTTTGCAATTACATTAAGACTGTCATGTTAAGGCAGTTTTTTATTTGTTGCTCTATACATGCATCATGTGTGTTATGCCACTGTTTAATGTTTTTTTTAAGATAAAGAATGAATTTTGAAAAAAAAAAATATTAATAATAAAGCTGACGATACATTGTTTTTGTTCATCTGCTCTTGTTCATCATTTGTATCAGGCAAAATGTCTACTATATGAATAAGCTTCACACACACACACACATAAAAAAGCCTAATTCAATCATTAGTTCCTGGAATCTTCTGTAAACTTCTGCAAACAACCATAGAGACTAAAACTACATATATGAACAGCAACCAAAAAACAAAATATCAAAGAAAGTGAAAATGAGACACCTCATTTTGAGGGAAGCGGGTAGTGAATGTTATGTGGCTTTGCAAGCTATTCTTTTGATAGCAGTTTACTAAACTACACTAAGGCTGACTATATTTTATCGTGTAGTTTCTGACAACAACAAAAATCAGAGTTTAAAATGAATCTCCTTTAGGTTGATAGGTTGAAATTACATTTACAATAAGTAACTACAAACTAGAAAGCTAGAGATGAACTTCATAAACAAAAAACATTAATTAAAACAGTAATGCACTTTTCTTTGTGTACAGATAAATTAACATTCACTGGTGAATGACACATGTACACCCAACAGCTTTAAAATAACATTACCGGTACTGGTAGTTTTATCATTCTGTATGTGGGTAAAGGCATGGTTTAGAAGATGGATTTTTTTTGTACTCTCTCATTAATATTATAGTTTTTTTTTTATCAAAGAGAGTTAGTTTGTAATATTCTGCTGACAACCTAAAAATGCCATGCAAGGATTTTAATTACTATGAACCCTCAAACCTCACATTATCATCAACGACAGGCAGAACTAACCTGACCCTGGTCCTGTGTGAAAAGGGAATGTCCATTCAAACCAAAAGTTACATCAAGAGGAAGTGGTCAGGTTGTGGATATGAGTGTGTGGGCGTCTAGAAGCCAGCTTACATGTGAGAAAGAGTGCACAGGAGAACATAGGCATATGTGTTTACTACTGCGCTTGATGGTATAACAGAGCTCCAACATCGCCAACAGTTGGTCAGTATCACAGCAGTAAAAACGAAATCTGGAATAGACTGGACATAATAGGATCCCCATTCAAAATGAAGTTCCTCCGTGTTCTCTGGCTTTGGATGTTTCTGTCAGGTAAGTTCTTTATGGATGTGTGATTCAGTTTGCTGAATGATGAAAGAAAACAAGTGCTTTAAGCAGGAAAAAACAGCATGCAAGTTTTTCCACAGACCTCTGCCTTTAAAAGCACTGAGACCTCATCTTCTTCAGGGCCATGTTAAGGCTTTTCCACATATAATTATGGGTTACTGCGAACCCCCAGGCTAAGGGTACATATTAACCTGGGTAAAGCAATATTTTACTTTTGTAAGTCTATAAAAGTTTAGGGTTCCCTTAAAGGGGTCATCGGATGCCCATTTTCCACAAGTTGATATGATTCTTTAGGATCTTAATGAAAAGTCTATAACATAGTTTGGTTAAAATTTCTCAATGGTAGTGTAAGAAACACCCTTTAAACCTGCCAAAAACAGCTCTGTTCACAGCAAGCCGTTATGGTGCATTTTCCTTTAAATGCTAATGAGCTCCGCTCATTCCCTTCAAAAGCAAAGCTAATCCTCTGCGTCTTCAGCGGTTTGGATGTCGTGAGTAAATGACGACTGCTATGTTCATTATTACATCCAACAACAGAACACCTCAATCGCTTAGGAGACATTCTTGTCTACATCTGCTCCAGCGCAGAAACAATGGTGGACTGATGACAGCTCACTCAGGGCGGGTCTAAGGTAAAACACTAGTGTCAATCAACAATCGTGGGAGGGGCCTGGGTTTGTGTGACATCACACAGCCAAGAATCTGAGAACGGCTTGATTTTAGAAAGGGGTCGTGATTTATCAATATTTTTCAAAAACCACTGTGTGGATTTTTATCATTATAGGGTGGTTGTGTACACACACTGCCAACACACATTTCAGTTCAACATGTAAAAGTGAATTTTGCATCCGATGACCCCTTTAAATTAGCCCATGAATGTTAAATGTTACAGCGATTAAGTACTCTGAAAAACAGTTGGTGTAGAAAAATTCACTCAAAAATTGCTAGTAAATTTCAGAAACATTTTTGTAACTTTGGGAAACAAACATGACATTTTGAATTACAAAATCTGAAACAATGTTTTCTTGAATACTCTAATAATCTTTGTTTTATTTTTTTAATAATTGTTTCATCTACTTAAAAAAATACATATTTTAGTGTACAGTGAGAAGTTTTATGAACAATGCTTAATTCATTAAAATTCATGTGCTTTAGTGAGTCTAACAAACTTTTACGCATTTAGTTTAATTTAATTGAACAGTGATCGAACCATATTGCATTAAATGGAGTGAAGACGAGACCATATTGTTTGTTTGCTTCTGTACATTTTTACAATACTTACAACAACTAAAGCAGACATGGCAACAATTTATTATCAAACCTGTTGAACTCATAAAAATGCAAATAATAATGAACAAAAGATAAAAACCTAATGGTTCCAGGTTAACAGTTATAAGTATGGCAAAACCCAAATGGAGACATGGGTGAAAAACAATGTAACAAATGTAAGGATGGTTTCCCTACGGTGGTTCAGGCTGTAGGATTGCCGAATGACTAAAGAAACGTTATCAGCACGATGGTATAAAACTGTACATTTCTAGTCTATTACCACCCACTGCCACTTATACCAACGACGGAAAGAAGTGCAGTTAGAATAGCTAAATATATGGGAGAGCGTTGCTATTGAGTGATTATTGTATTGCAATAGGTTGCACTTTAATATTAACCTTGAATCAAGACGAGTTAGCTCATAATTAATAATTGAAATGGTTTAATAACAATATTTTGTTATGGTTACACTTGACTTGGTTACAAAATAGATGAAGGATGGTAAAGCATAGTTAATTGTACCCAGCATGTATGTAAAATATTACCTGAGAGAGAGAGAGAGAGTAAAATAAACCCAAAATAGCGCGACAGCCGGACGACTGTCACGCACAAACAGAACCAAAACACAAAATAAAATCCAGGCCTGGTCCTCTCTCATCTTTCACTGTCGTCACTCCTACTTTTATCCTTCCGGAGCTCCTCCGTGGGACTCGAGACCGGTGAGTGGTGCAGGTGTCGCTCATTCTCAATTACTCCACCGGCCTCGCTCCGTTCCCACGGCTTTCGGCCCCGCCCCCACTCGTCACAAACAGCAATAACCTCTAGCTGATTACAGAAGGTCAAACTAATTAATGCCGAGTTCACACTGCACGATTTTCAAACTCGTCGGATCGCCGTTGTTTTCACACTGCGTGACTATCTGGGGTAGCATTCAGTCGCTGCTGTGTTCACATTGCACGATGGATCGGGGACAGGGGGTTTCACACTGCATGACTTCACAATAGGAAGAATCACCGACAGCTCTGTCTGGTCCGCAAACTACGTTTAACAACAAAACAAACGCGAGAAGTGATAAGGAAATAACGCGAGAACCCGCGTGCGTCAGACCGGAGTTCTCTGTTAAATGTGTGTTAGCCTGATCTCTCTGACCTCTCTGGCAAGTTTGGTCCTAGAGAGCCGCAGTCTTGCAGAGTTCAGCTCCAACCTTGAAAAAAAAGTGCACCTATGTAGCCTTAGTAATCCTGAAGACATTGATTAGTTTATTCAGGTGTGTTTGATTAGGGTTGGAGCTAAACTCTGCAGGACAGCGGCTCTCTAGGACCAAACTTGTCTACCCCTGCTCTGACCAAATAATTTTTCCACTGACCGTATCTGTCAGTTTACATTTGTGCTGTAAATAACACATTTATAGGAAATTAATACAGTGGTTGTGAAGCATTCACACTTCCTATTGTAATGTTCCTCCGGACCAAAAGTACAGTAAATATAACAGTAAGTGATTTTGCAAATGAATAACTGAAACCGAAGAGTCTTGAAGAGGAACTGACAGTATCAACACAATATTTCCTACAAACTCCCTAACCCTAACAGACATTTGTTTATCTAACAGAATTTAATTCAACTACTGGTGAAATTTCTAGACAAGGATACAGTGAAGGAAGCATCACAATTACATGTTCCCACAGCTGGGCTTCAACCAACAAAAAGTATTTCTGCAGAGATCCATGTGGATACGGAGATATATTTGTGAAGTCTGACCAGACACCTAAAGGGAGATACACACTGAAGGATTATGGAGCTGGAAACTTCACCGTGAACATCACTGATCTACGGGAGTCCGACTCTGGGATTTATTGGTGTGGAGTGGAGAGAGTTGGTCCAGACACATTTAAGAAAGTCATCCTGATAGTATCTAAAGGTAAGAATGATGAGCAATATTATGCGTTTCATTACACTGCCAGATGATTAATCTTATATTCCTAATAGCAATATTGCATGTGAGACAAAGTAATGAAGGGTTGAGTACGGCCATGTTGTTTCATATTAAATGGCAAGTTAAGAAGTTTTAAAGAGCTATTCTTTAGGCTGACACCAGAAATACAGACATGTCTTTGAAATTACTCTAAAACGTACAAATAGCCAACACTGGAAACGGGGAAGAAATGATTCATCACAGGATGATGGAAACACAAACAAGCAGTGAAATGCACTCGACTAAACCAAGACACTCCTTTTTCTTATCTTCAGCCACTAAGGAAAGCACACTCTCACTGACTTCAACAGGAAGTCAAACCTCTTAGTTTACTGATGTTGTTAAGTCCTCCTTTTAAAGGTTTTGTCAAAGAATCTGGTCCAGCATGCAAAAAAACTGACATTGACAAAACTGAAATATTGACATTTCACATACTGTATGTTATGTAATGCAAATCAAAAATGGTATGACCCAAATGGTTTCTACAATAGGTGCTGAACACAAAAAATCATCCTCAATTGCCCATATATTCCCAGTGCCTTTATATTATATTCCTTACGCTGCGGCTGGTCTGGTCATCATGGTCATCTTGTGTGCAGTTGGACTGGTCACTGTTTGTCAGTGCAGAAAGAGAGTCAAGAAGTCAAGTGTGTAAACATTTAAATACTACATCCAAAAAATCTATTATATATATAACTATTTTTAAAAGACAGTTAAAAAACTGTATTCTTTGCTTTATTTCAGGAGGTGTTATTGATAGATCTATATACAATTCCCATCACAGCGAGGAGGTGAGTGGAGCACAGAAACAGCATAAGATCTGAGCCACCACAATCACAACTTCTGCTTATACTTTACAAGCCACTTTAACAGCTTATTACCAATAGAATGATGCTTTATGTCTTTGATTTAGGCTAATGCTGTTTATCAGAACGCTCCTGATGACAGACCCTACGCCACCATAAAGAAATCCAGAACCAAGTCTAATGATGAGAGCCAATCAGACCCAATCTACCAGAACCTACAGTTCAACACTACCCAGGGAGAAGCTATATATGGCAATCTATAAAACATATGCAATCCAATATCCTCAACCCCAAACACATTCTACATTACAAGCATGGCACAAGTTTGTCTGGACAATTTGTCTGGACATCAACACCATTTCTGAACAGTATATGGCAAAAATACCTTGGCAAAAAATGTACAGTACAAGGTTCAAAAACATGTCACATGGAAATATGATCACACCATTATTTGTGCAAATAAACATCCCTTTTGCATGTGAAACAACAATGAAGGGTTGCAATGCTACTAGGTTGTTTAATTTTAAATGGACAAATGTGTAGGGTTATTAAATTATTTAGCCAATACAGCTTACTGTTCCTTTAATGAATCGCTAGACTATCCTGAGGTTAAGAGTAAAAAAGCACAGTTCCTAATATGTGAAACTAAAAAAGGGGTTGGAAAACAGTATTCGTCAATTACACTTACCTGTTCAGATAGTTTTAAGTTCTGTCCTCATTTCAGCCACCGTCTTGAACAACTGACACCTGAGACGCTGATGTGTCTTTAACATTTCTCTATTGAGATCTGTTGAGTTTTCTCTAAAAAAAAACTGGTTGAAGCAGTTCCTCAGTTTAAAACAAGACTCAGAATTAGTCAAGAACTGTTAATGTGTACACCATCTACTCACTGCCATATTAGGGTCCAAGTTGCACATTACTGACAGGTATCCAGATCTAGATGGGGTGTAGCACATTGTTACTTTCAATGACTTCCAGACGCATCCTTACATTCTAAAAAGTGATACAACTTGGAATATAATGTATATCATTGGTTTGTATGCCACTATTGCAGTAGCAGCTGGATTTGGGCTCCTG
The DNA here is from genome assembly GCF_001515645.1 of Sinocyclocheilus grahami. Taxonomy (NCBI): domain Eukaryota; kingdom Metazoa; phylum Chordata; class Actinopteri; order Cypriniformes; family Cyprinidae; genus Sinocyclocheilus; species Sinocyclocheilus grahami. Next base: position 114,560 of record NW_015506992.1, read on the forward strand.
TTTCTCATCATCATCGTGCAGTACATTGTTTATTCTCGTTGTGGTCAAAAGTTATTTGTTTTGCAGTATTATTTTACATAATTCTATGATAAAACACAGCACCAGGTATCATATCGTTCACTACTAAGCATGTCTAGTTGTCAGACAAAAGTTTTTTTTTTAACAAAACAACCCCAACCACTGTTGGCAGCCCTGCAAAAGCACAGGATTGTGTGATATCATAAGCAGTGAAGGATACATCCAAAAGTCGATCAAATGAAGGTATCTCAGTAGATATATTCTAGAGAAGAAGTGAACATGTGCATCACAATAAGATGTCGTGTTGAACATCCGCGCACTCTCAGAAAAAAAGGTACTAATGTTGTCTCAGATAATATGTATGAACACTCATACCTTAGCTTTCTTCACCAATATCCAATAAAGTGAAAACGGTGCATCTTAAGACAGAACTATGGTGGCCGAGAAGTGCAAAACAAATCCCAATTCTAAAAACAAAATAACAAATTACAAACGCAAATGCAAATCTAAAAAACAAAATAACAATTCAGAAAACAAAACAACAATTCAGAAAATACAATGACAAGTCCGAAAACAAAATAACAAGTCAGAAAACACAACGACAAATCAGACAAACCGGAAAAGGTAGGTATAGTTTGAGACAGCGCCATTGGTTTGGTATTACTCACTGCTGACTGTGTGTATATATATATATATATATATATGTCACATGTATATATATATAATGTTTTCTGAAATGTTGTTGTGTTTTCTGAATTGTTATTTTGTTTTTAAGATTTGCATTTGCGTTTGTAATTTGTTATTTTGTTTTCAGAATTGTGATTTGTTTTGCACTTCTCGGTCACCATACAAAACAGACATGTTATGATAACACGCGACACGCCTTACAGACCTCGCTCGCTTGTCAGCAAGTTACAAATCCATCCACCTGTCACGCACTCGGCGGGTTCAGCTCCCCCTAGTGGTTGAGTTTACAGTACTGAAGTTTACTGAGTATTGACAGAAAAGAAAAAAAAGAAAATCTATCCAGATTTCTGCAGAATGAGGTTAGTTGTCACACTCTTTGGCTTTAGTATTATTACGGTAGGTTTATTTTTCAGATATAGTTTTAGCAATTTACTAAACGTGTGAGAAGTACGTGATTCAAGGGAAGACTCTGAAATCACTGAAGTGTTTGTACCTTTTTATTAGCACATGAAATATGGCAATACATTCTGTAAAGGTGAGTTCTGTCCACAGCTGAGCAGGTGTGACGACTCTCACTTTGATCAACATGTCTCACATGTGTTCATGTTCCTGCAGTGCTCTGGTCTTGATTTAAGTACAGGTAAATAAAAGCCTATGTATTTTACTTTGCAAAATTATATTTATGCTGCGACTTGAATGAGAAACAAAACAGCAAATCCTTTAAATGTCTAGATATGGAGAGAGAGAGAGCTCACAAATGCCTTACACTACATACAAACACAGTGTAGTCACTACGCTCTGTGTTTGCTTGTTTATTTGGATTACAAGAGATCTAAGGCATCAGAGTTTTAACTAAGATGGAGCTGCAGATGCTTAATAAACAATGCACACTCAAAAACATGATTAAATTAAACAAAAAATACTAAAGCAAGAAAAAGTCTTTTTATGGTCTGGATCTACTTAGATTAGTCTGGATCATCTAATGCTGCTGTAAATCACAAATAAATCCATCTCTTGGCTTGCAGCAGATCTGCAAAAATGACAAATACATAAACGACTGAGATCATCACAGAGCATGAAACTTAATGAAGCTAAACTGACTTTTAAAGGGGTGGTTCATTGCGATTTCACTTTTTTAACGTTAGTTGGTGTGTAATGTAATGTTGCTGTTTGAGCATAAACAATATCTGCAAAGTTACGAAGCTAAAAGTTAAATGCAAACGGAGATATCGTCTTTTAAAATTCTGGCTGACGGCCAGACGGCTGGTAGGGACTACAACGAGTTACTTAATGTTTGAAAGTGTATGATAATTAACATGCTACCTACAGAACCTCATATAAATTAATGTCAATCCAGGATTTTTTCAGGTGTTTTACTCATATTTTGAATTATGCATTGCATTGGTTTGTGTATTAAAGTTAAAGGAAATGTTTGTCTATTTAATAGAAAATAGTAGTTACATTATCTACCAGCAGGGGCTCATATGCAAAACCCCTTGTATTCAAATGCAGAGAGATTTTCTGATTTATTGTCTGGTTAAAGTATTTACTCACACATGAGCGTGATGCTGACAGCAGGAGAGGGCAGGTGTTCATGTCCTCTGACGGCACAGCTGTAACGGCCAGAATCACTGCGCTCTGACTGAAGCTGGAGTGTTTTGCTGTGGATCTTTAAAGCCTGTCCATTTTTGTACCAGATGAATGCGTCTGTCAGACTGCATGTGGTTTCACAGGTCAGATTGACTCTTTCTTTCTCCAGCACCAGCTGTGGTGCCTTTACCTGACAATCCAGGATTTTTTCAGGTGTTTTACTCATATTTTGAATTATGCATTGCATTGGTTTGTGTATTAAAGTTAAAGGAAATGTTTGTCTATTTAATAGAAAATAGTAGTTACATCATCTACCAGCAGGGGCTTATATGCAAAACCCCTTGTATTCAAATGCAGAGAGATTTTCTGATTTATTGTCTGGTTAAAGTATTTACTCACACATGAGCATGATGCTGACAGCAGGAGAGGGCAGGTGTTCATGTCCTCTGACGGCGCAGCTGTAACGGCCAGAATCACTGCGCTCTGACTGAAGCTGGAGTGTTTTGCTGTGGATCTTTAAATCCTGTCCATTTTTGTACCAGATGAATCCGTCTGTCAGACTGCATGTGGTTTCACAGGTCAGATTGACTCTTTCTTTCTCCAGCACCAGCTGTGGTGCCTTTACCTGAAGAGCTGGAGAAACACATCTATCTAACCAAGACCAAGAAATGAAATTATTAATAGAAATGAAGGAGTGAAGTGGATTACCAGAAACTTTAAGTTGAATTCCTGGTTGACCAAACCATTTTTGTCTTTCAGTATAAGTTACTACTCTGAAACAATAAGCTCTCTCGTCATTTTCAGTGATGTTGTGCAGTCTGAGGACAGCAGTTTTGTCTGTCTTTAATGTATTCAACCCTGTCTTTATACTCTGGATATTGTTTTTTAACTTTTGATCTCTACATCTGGAATCTTTATCCAGAATCTATCGATCAATTTATACTGCTGAGGGTATGTGAGCATGACATGTTTACTGTGGATCCATTAGGAGCACATATTGATTCAGTTTCATAAATCACATTCCAGTTTTCTCCAAAAACTCCTGCAATACAAACATATAGAAGAACAGCAGTGAAGCTTGAGTTTTTACAAATGTTAATAATATCAATCAGTTGTTGTGAAGTGTCTCAAAAGTCCTGCAAATGAGAATAAAAAGTGTTGCAAAAAAGCACAAATTATCATAATGATGCAGAGCAAAAAGCACATCAACATGCAGACCAAAATATGAAGAGAAGTGTCTCAAAAGTCCTGCAAATGAGAATAAAAAGTGTTGCAAAAAAGCACAAATTATCATGATGCAGAGCAAAAAGCACATCAACATGCAGACCAAAATATGAAGTCCAACTAAATTCAAGACAAGTTGACATGATCAAAGCAGGCAAGAAAACCATCGTTTAATTTCAAAATTTCACCTGTTTTGCTAACTTCAACCACACTACCTCTCTCTTCCGCCCTCTAAAGACATGTGAGCCATGTCAGCAAATGTGAACATGCAAAGTGATTGACAGGCTGAGACTGGCAAAAATATCAGGGATTCAATATAATGGATTTTTTTATGTGTCATTGCAAAATATTTTAAAGTAATGCTGCAACAACTGTGACTCACCAGAAATCATGAGCAGAAAGATGAGAGGAAGAGAAAGAGTCATTCTGACCTTCATCACCACTGCAATCTGTCAGACTATGTTAGTGACGTTATGTGCATTAGTATAATAATACTCATAATAGCAGGTTATTTGTTTTTAATCAACTCATTTATTTAATGCAATTAATTTGTTGTCCAACAGAGGTTTATGTGTTTCTCGATTAAAGAGTTTTATTATATCAGATCATGTGTGTCAGAGATCCAGACACTTCATGAATAACAGCGATCAGACAATATTTCATCCTGTATGACTCTGGTCCAGCATCTACAAATGTTTGTTATCATCTACAAGGACATTTCTTTATTCTTCACATATTTACATACCTTTAATTGAAATGGAAATGTACAAGCTCTTTATTAAATAATATGTAAAAACTCTCATACCTTGTTCGCAGTGGCTTTCATCAGTAGTACACAAATGTTGAGTTTGGAACATAATCTGTCAGTGATTGTAATAACTTCCCGTTTCTATGCAAATATGCTTTGTATCGTAACTCAATTTAAATAAAAAATGATCTACTGCCTTTACTGTAAATGTCAATTCAAGACAGTTTTATTTGTCTGGCATTTCACAATTGTTTTAAAGAAGCTTTACATGTATGTCAATGTATAAATGCCTTTATTGAACAGGAATCTAACATTCAAACAGGAGATTTAGGCTGCATTAAAGGATTTTCAAGATACTAAGATACATTATTCTGTAAAATCATTAAGCTCACAAGTTCTACGTCCTCTTCCCATCAAGCTGAAAGAAAGAATGAAATAATGAATACATTCATAAGTAACATACTTCAAATTTCTGGTTGGTGTAAAATGACTTGAGTTACTCTGTCTAAATGTAAATTTCAGTCCTGCCCCACTGCCTTAGCTACAGTTTCTAAATCAGAAAACTTTTCAAAGAAGCTCTATGTGTTACTTGAATTTCCATATTATTCACTAAACATTTGATATTTTCACACCGACACCGAAGAGCATTTAATTCATTCTGGCTAAAGGTGAGGAGGCTTTCATCTTTCATGAAGGAGGATCTCTTACCGTTACATTCTCATACACAGGTTCAGTCACGTCACAAGCTTTATGTCTGTCATGATGAGGTCTGGGATGATCCATCTTTGCCATTAAAACAGAACAGAGAGATCATAATTAACTCATGTCTGAAATCAACTTGAATCATGATTTTTTGAGTTGCCAGTTCATCTCCATGATCAGTAAACAACTGATAACCAAACTCTATTTTCTCACCCAAGACTCAACTGAACCGTTGCTCATTTTTATCCACCTGCTTCTCCTTAAATAATATAGTTCACACTTCTGGTTGGTGTAAAATAACTTAATTTATTTTATAGTAACAGTAAATTAAATCCCACCCCACCACGTTACGTTTCTAAATCCGAAAACTTTTCAAACAAGCTTTTTGTGTTTCATTGAATTTCCATTGTTATTCAGTAGACATTTGATATTTTCAGACTGACATTGAAGAGCACTTCATTCATTCTGGCTAAAGGTGAGGAGGGTTTCGTCTTTCATGAAGGAGGAACTCTTACCGTTACATTGTCATACACAGGTTCAGTCGCATCACAAGCTTTACGCCTGTCATGATGATGAGCTCTGGAGTTATCCATCTTTGCCATTGAAAACAGAGTAGAGAGATCATAAATAATAATGCATCTCCATGACCAGTAATTGCTAACCAAAATCATTTTTTCAAGACTCAACTGAATCGTTTTTCGTCCACCTGCTTCATTTTGCGTCATATTTTTTATGCATTTTTTACTGCACTGAGCAGAACCAATCACACGTGATTCTGTTGAGCTTATTAATGCAATAACCAATCAGAAGTGTTCAGATGAGTCGAAACTTGTTCGCTGACTAAATTCTGCTCTCTCGCCATTTCTCTCATGATACACAACAAAGTGCAGATGTGCATACTATCTAAGTAAGAGATTAATTTCGCAGTGTAAACAGATTCAGTTATTAAAACGAGTTTTTTTCTGAGAGTGCTTAAACTAGTGCTAGACTTAAGTCAGTGATAAGTCAGTTCTTTGATAATGCAAATGTTCTTTTCTCGCTTTTTGTATTCACCTTATTTTTCCTGTAAATGTGGCTGCGGCCATTTGTAAATTTTCCGTGTCATACTTTCGGTGTCATCCGCTTCCAGCTGTTTTTAGCTTGTTTTTCTGCTTGATATTGCAAACTAGTGTGTCTTACCATATTGTTTTAATATATTATATTAATTATGAACACACTGGTTTGTAGCACAAGCTGTTTTACAGTTTACTGCACTTTCTTATCTTCTCGTTATAATTTATTTGCTGTTTAAATAATCATGGCGTTATAATTAGAAACTTACAATGTTTCAATTAAATTGTGATTTCGTTTAAAAACAATTTAAGTCGTATTAAAATATTTTATGACATGACACCCATATCTGATACTTGCCTAAAAAGATGAGTTTATGATGTGCATTGTTAATAAATTCCATTTACATTAGGCTAGCCTTTCCCTGGAGTTGGTTTACCCTCCACCTAGATTGCAGTTGATATATGACAGTGAAAAATGGCTTGAAATAATCCCAAAGGTATGTTAAGGTAAATGTTAAGGTGTGTCCACTAAAAGCACAAGTGGCCTCTGCCAGTTAATCTAGAACCGCCACTGACAACAGTAAATTAAATCCTGCCTGTTTCTAAATTTGAAAACCTTTTAAACAAGCTTTTTTGTGTTATACAAATCTCCATACTTATTCAAAAGACATATGACATTTTCACACTGACATTGAAGAGCATTTAATTCATTCTGGCTAAAGGTGAGGAGGCTTTCGTCTTTCATGAAGGAGGAAACTCTTACCGTTACATTCTCATACACAGGTTCAGTCACGTCACAAGCTTTATGTCTGTCATGATGAGCTCTGGGATGATCCATCTTTGCCATTAAAACAGAATAGAGAGATCATAATAACTAATGCTGTAAACAACTTTTTGAGTTACCAGTTCATTTCCATGATCAGTATACCATCAATAACCAAATCCATTTCTCACCTGAGACTCCATTAAATCATTTTTCTTTTTTAACCACCTGCTTCGCCTTTAAAACAATGAATATAAGTAGAATACATAATATGTTATCATAGAACAAAGTGTAAACAGCTGACTATAAAAACAGTGGTAAACAAAAATGTCTGTATTACATTATGACCTGAGCAGATGTAACGTGATATGCTTCCAGCTTCAAGCAATTTGTCTGTCCAACAATTACAGCCATAAATGAATCAATGCAACCAATCAGAATATTTGAGGCCAGATTTACTAAACAGGGCAGATTAGTGTGAGAGCACAATCCCAGGAAAAGTGCTGATGGGTGTGGAAAGTTCTGCAGTTGATCTACTTACAATGTATTTTCAGATGGGTTGAGACATGCTTTTGGGGCATTAAATAGTGCTGCAAACACCAGTAAACTGCCTACCCCAAACTTAGCAAATAACCTTGCATGAATCATTTAAATACTCTCCTCCCATAAAAGTGCTGCAAGTCCATGTGTCCATGCCTTTTCATCACCAATGTTTTACTGCCTCTCTGTAAATCCTGACTGTATATATTAGTAAATAATAGTTTTTGAATACTTCATGTGAGAGATTTTAGACATCTTACCAAATTAGAAATATCACAACGCCAACTGCAGCTCCGCAAATCAATCCAATGAATACGTATAATATCGCGAGATGTCCTACAACTGAGACAACAGAGTAAAACATCAGAACAGATTCATTTGCTTCACTTTAGAACGACTAATGTAGGCAAATAAGCTGCACTACCTTTAACAGAGACTGAAACAGACGCTGATCTCTGAGATCCATATTGATTCTGAGCCTCACAATAGTAGCGTCCGCTGTGACTGGAGTTAAAGCTGGAGATGCTGAAACTCTGTCCAGATCCAACAGCTGGGCTTTGATTCTCCTTAAACCAGCTGAAGTTCAGAGCAGGAGGGTTTGAGTCACAGCTGCAGATCAGAGTCACTGAAACTCCCTCCACTATTTCACCAGATGGACTGACGGACACCGAGACACTCTTTGGAGGATCTAGAGGTTAAACAACATGGTCTTCTTATTCATATGCCATCTTTATTTGTTTGTTGGGGGAAAAACTGCTGGATAATTTGTTGAATAATTTCACTTTCCCTTCATATAGTGTTTGTAATTTCATCTCATACAGCAGCAACTAACAATTGCATTTCATTTACAAAACACCACAGTTGAGAATTAGATTTGAATTGAATGGCGATTTTAGCCATTTTTAACTTTATATGTGGACTGACTCACAATAATAAGTCTAATATCTGAAGGTAATACACCTAATAATACCTAATACTTAAAAAGAACTGGCAAAACATCTATTCTGTTATAAAATATTTGTAATGTATTTTGCAGTCAGATGGTTTAGGTACAGTTACATTGGATTGACAGGCAGAGAGTGTATCTGATCGACTTGGTTTTCAAGCATGATTTCAACAGCAACCACATGATATTCTGGAATATTTACTCAGTTGTTTGACATAATTTTTCATAAATCTGAATGAGTAAGTATTTACTCACACATGAGTGTGATGCTGACAGCAGGAGAGGGCAGGTGTTCATGTCCTCTGATGGCGCAGCTGTAACGCCCAGAATCACTGCGCTCTGACTGAAGCTGGAGTGTTTTGCTGTGGATCTTTAAAGCCTGTCCATTTTTGTACCAGATGAATGCGTCTGTCAGACTGCATGTGGTTTCACAGGTCAGATTGACTCTTTCTTTCTCCAGCACCAGCTGTGGTGCCTTTACCTGAAGAGCTGGAGAAACACATCTATCTAACCAAGACCAAGAAATGAAATTATTAATAGAAATGAAGGAGTGAAGTGGATTACCAGAAACTTTAAGTTGAATTCCTGGTTGATCAATCCATCTTTCTTTATCTTTTTCAATTATGTATCTGCAACAATACTCGCTCTCATCATTTTTAGTGACGTTGTGCAGTCTGAGGATGGTAGTTTTGTTTTGTCTGTCTTCAATGTATTCAACCCTGTCTTTATACTCTGGATATGCTTTTAAATTTTGCATCTCTCTATCCCATCTCCTGAACCAGAATGTATAATTTAATGTATACTGCTGAGGGTATGTGTACGAGCATGACATGTTTACTGTGGATCCTTTAAGAGCACATATTGATCCCGTTTTATAAAACACTTTCCAGATTTGTCCAAAAACTCCTGAAACACAAAACATTGAAGTTTAGTGGCAAAACGTTTTCTTGTTTTCTCATATGGAGCTAAATCATATCAATAAGTTGTTGTGAAGTGAGAAGGGTTTTAAAAGTCTGGCAGATGAGTGTGGAGGGTGTTTAAAAAAGCTAATCATCATGATGATGAAGAAAAAACTGAACAAGCACATCAACATGCAGGCAAAAATATAAAATCCAACTAAGAACCCAATAAACAGGTTTATATGATCAAAGAAATGATCATGCCATTTGTAAATTTT
>NW_015506992.1:124016-138216 GCF_001515645.1 Sinocyclocheilus grahami
TATAAATGTCAGACTGCCTAAGTGAGGCTGCTTGAGAATAAGAGATATTTTATGTTTGCTATTGCAGAAAACATTTTGAAAGTGATGCTGTAACAACTGTGACTCACCAGAAATCATGAGCAGAAAGATGAGAGGAAGAGAAAGAGTCATTCTGACCTTCATCACCATTACAATCTTCACAGCCATAACAAATAAGATAATTTAACAACAGTTATTAGGTACAGTATACAGGACAGTAACAATCACTGTCAGACTATGTTAGTGACATTATGCACATTAGTCCTTAATCAAATAATTTATTTGTTGTAATTCAGGTGTTGTCCTACAGAGATTTATGTGTTGCTCTATTAAAGAGTTTTATTATATCAGATCATGTGTGTCAGAGATCCAGACACTTCAGGAATAACAGCGATCAGACAATATTTCATCCTGTATGACTCTGGAGTAAATCAAAAATGTTTGTTGTCATCTACAATGATATTTCTTTATACTTCACATATTTACATACCTTAAACTGAAACTGACATTTGAAATGTACAAGCTCTTTATTAAATAATATGTAAAAACTCTCATACCTTGTTCGCAGTGGCTTTCATCAGTAGAGCAAATGTTGAGTTTGGAGCATGTTACGCAAGTTGAGATAATCTGTCAGTGATTATAATAACTTCCAGTTTCTATGCAAATGTGTTTTGTATGTAACTCAACTGAATAGAAAACTTCTCCATATTCATAAAATGACCCACTGTAAATGTCAGTTCAAGACAGTTATATTTGTATTGCATTTCACAAGTATAAAAAAAAAAAAAAAAGATGTATACTCTATGCATGTCAAAATGTCTTTAGGCCATATGGTGAACAGGAATCTAATATTCAAACAGAAGATCTAGGCTGCATTAAAGGACTTTTAAGTTACTAAGCATGATTCTATATAACTGTAAGGTCCATCCAGTTGGCCCAACAAAGGTATCCAATGGTGGCTCAAGGTTTCCTGCTGGTGCGCAAAATAATTTAATTTCAATCAAATTCTAATCTGACTCCATTCTATTATGACCCCGAATTTCGGTTAGAATGCAATTATTATCGATCATTCATATGATAATTTATCTAGACATCTGATTATTCTAATCTTGTTGTACTTGTTCAGTTGGATTTCTATAACACTACAGATCTCATACTCACAAGCTCGTCAGTCTTGGTCACTAGACACAGGTTATTAACTAATACTATTTAGATAGCCACACCATTCTTGCGCATTCTAAAAGTACTTTTATTTAGTCCCCATAGATCTGTATACACTTGAATAAAGGAACATTATATCTAGTCAGAGGTCATGATCACTATTATAGAAATAAGCCAACAACTTTACTTTCTCTGATAGTAGCTTTGGTATGGTCATGTCATGATTTCCCATGTACACTTAGCTAGAGTAAACACAGGTAAAGCCCACCCAAATTTAGGCTAGCCTAACAACATTCAGTTGACTTAAACGGAAATCCCTTTTTGGCTTTTGTGGTCTAAGTACAGTTAAACTTATGCCAAATGTTAACCGGATCCGTTACTAACCTGATGCAGATAACCTGATCGCAGACTAAAAAAACAACCCATGGCAACTGTATAGAAGTAGCCCTCTTCCGCAGAAGAACGGCAGAAAGTGTGTGCAGTATGGTGTTACACGTTCCCTGTGTGTGCTCTGCCCCTGTTTGCTGTGTGCCTTGTTTGTCTCCATAGTTAGTCTCATTGACTGCACCCATACCTTGTTTGTTGTCATGTTACTCATTGGTCCCGTTCGCTCTCCAGTGTATAGCCCTTGTGTTTCTGTTGTGCTTTGTCAGTTGTTTGTTGCAATGGTCCTATTCCTTGTGTTCTCTATGTTTGGGTTCATTAAATTACTGCACTTAGATGTAGTGATGGGAGAAACAAACCTTTTCGAAGCTTCGAATCAATTGAATCGCTGAAATGATTCACTATTTCGAATCACTCAGAACACCACACGCTGGTGACGCCTGCTGGTCAAAACTATGTAAATGCAAGAAAACTCATGCCAAAACATGCATAAAATCAGCTTTCACAAACCCAATGCAAATGCTTTCTTGAAAGTATAATTATTACATGCAATTAAAATTAAAAAATACCATTAAATATGAAGTGTCTGAATAATATGTGTTTTTTTTAAGAATTATTCATTTGTAGGGCTTGTTTTGTTTGTTTTATGGAGAGCTTGTCTAAACAGGCCAGTAAGAGACTAGACTCAACTACTCTGTCTCATCAAAAATGTCTACAAATTGATAACACTGATCCAAGATCAGGTAAAAATCATAGACGCTGGTTCAACAGTTCATCGCTGGGGTGTGATCCCAATGAACTTGCATGATTTGCGGGTTCACAGAGATCGCCCCCCCACTGACATTTCAAAATGTTTTGCAACAGCTATGACATAATGAAGCCTTGTTTACTGAAATCATGTGATTTTGGCAATTTGATACACACTCCCAAACAAAGTTTGGAAACAAATGATTCACAAAAGTTTCAGAGTGTCACAAAGCTGTGTTTCGAAAGCACCCATCTCTACTTAGATCCACTCTGTCTGCCTTCTCTGCCAGCTACATTACATATAGAGGGTAGGATGGATGATGAAAGGTATGTCCAGACAGTAATTATAGCATCTCGGAGGGGATGTAAATGTACCGAAAGTAATGTGTTTGACCAGTGCCATTCAGTCTTCGGAGCCACATTGTACTTTTGATCAGATTGATCAGGCCTTCCAAAAATGGAGAGGTATTCGGCCAATCACAACGCACTGGATAGCTGCCCAATCACAGCACACCTTGCTTTTCAGACCCATGAGCTTTGTAAAAATCGATGCGTTTCAGAAAGGCGGGGCATAGATAAGAAACAATAATGTACAGTATGTGGAAAATAATGGGTTTTTAACCTTAAACCGCATAAACACATTTCATTACACCAAATAAACAAAATAATGTTCTTTTTAGCAACATCATATGACCCCTTTAAACCAGCTGAAGTTCAGAGCAGGAGGGTTTGAGTCACTGCTGCAGCTCAGAGTCACTGAATCTCCCTCCACTATTTCACCAGACGGACTGATGGACACTGAGACGCTCTGTGGCGGATCTAGAGGTTAAACATGGTTTATATTCATATATCATATATCTTTATTTGTTTGTTGAATAAAAACTGAAAAATATTGTGGATATTGCAGTTTAATTTTGCACTTTAAGCAAAATGGTCAAACAGTTTCTCTTCATCTGGTATTGCAACAACTAATGATTATATTTACACTACAAAACACAGTTTAGAATTAGACTTTAAATGTAACAGTAAGCGATATTAGTTACTTTTTTGTTACTTCAGCCACATGCCCTGATTCACACCAAGACCTGGAGAAAGAAATACACCTCTGTTTTCATGCTTTTAAACGCACTCCAAGAATAATTTGACTCTGGTAAAACATCTATACTATAATAAAATTTTGCAATATCTAGATATTTAGGTCAGAATGCATGGTTAATGAATGGGGAAAAAATTTACTTCAACTGAGAAAGAGCAGTCAGATGGTACAGTTACAGGATCTACCAGCAGGAGGCTGATGAAGCCTTGCTGACCAGCCAAAGCCAATTGATTCACAAGCAAAGAGAGTCTCTGATTGGCTGGGTTTTTAACCAATCAGAGACCATGATAGGGCCATTATACCAACTGTTTACTGAAACTATTTATACAAAGAAGTTGGGGTCATATGATGCTTTTTTAAAGATCATTATTTTGTGTATTCTATGCACAATCAGCTTGTAACACTCCAAAGAGAAAGGAAAACTTGAAATCTGATCCTATGACCCCTTTAAAAGAAAACCTACTCACACATGAGTGTAATGCTGACAGCAGGAGAGGGCAGGTGTTCATGTCCTCTGACGGCGCAGCTGTAACGGCCAGAATCACTGCGCTCTGACTGAAGCTGGAGTGTTTCGCTGTGGATCTTTAAAGTCTGTCCATTTTTGTACCAGATGAATGCGTCTGTCAGACTGCATGTGGTTTCACAGGTCAGATTGACTCTTTCTTTCTCCAGCACCAGCTGTGGTGCCTTTACCTGAAGAGCTGGAGAAACACATCTACTGTCTGATATTTTATTTTAAGTAAAGAGAAGATCTTTCTAACCAAGTTCTAAAATTCTAACTTTTGTTAAATATATAATAGAAACAGAGAACAGAAGTGGATTACCAGAAACATTAAGATAAATTCCTTCTTTACCAATCCATTTTTTCCCTTCAATTTCAGTTACAAATCTGAAACGATAGATTGTCTCATCATGCTCAGTGATGTTGTGCAGTCTGAGGACGGCAGTTTTGTTTTTTCTGTCTTCAATGTATTCAACCCTGTCTTTATACTGGGAATATTCTTTTAAACTTTTGATCTCTACATCTGGCATCTTGATCCAGAATGTATCAATCAATTTATACTGCTGAGGGTATGTATACGAGCATGACATGTTTACTGTGGATCCATTAGGAGCACATATTGATTCCGTTTCAGTTATTAAAATGTACTTGAGTATGTTTGTAGTAATACAAATATACTATAAACATACTTGTATTTCAAGTGCATTTTTAATACATTTAATAGTATGTTTTGTTTTTTGTTTTTCACCAAAGTATATACGCTGCTGTCCTTTTTTAGTGTACTTTATGAATATTTGTAATGTACACAACAATATATAATACATTAAAGTTTTCTAGATATCAAAGTGAATCAGGGTATCTTCCGTCCAATCAATTTTTGTTTTAATATTGAAATCTGAAAAATGAAAAACGGCACATATTTCGTTTTTCAATTATTCAAACAAAACGAAAAATCAAGAATCCAGCTTAATTTTTCGTTTTTACATTCAGGGATAGAAAACGAATAAACAACTTGAATATTCGATATTAAAAGGATATTTTAAATGTATTTTAAGAAATACACTTAAATTGCACTAAATATATTTAAAGTGGTTCCATTTTAACACAATTTCAATATATTAAATATATTACAAATAGATTAAAATCCAACTTGAAATACACTTAATATACAAAGTTGTTTCAGAATAATACATTTAATGCGCACTTAGTATAGTATAATTTAAATACAGTAAGTATGTCTGAAAAAGCACAATTTAAATATATTTCTTTTTCACCTGGGTATTTATAGGCAAATAGACCAGAGTAGCAATTAAGATAAACTGTGCTAAATTGTCATAATGATGGCATAATGAAAATAAAGACTTTCTGACAATGTTAAAATTTTATGTATTTAGCAATAAAATGACAGTATAAACACAGAAAAGAAAACATTTGTTCTACATTGACAGTACAAAGCGAGAGCTAAAGAGCTATTACAGGTCTGAGTGGCGTCCATGTGTGAGTGTCGAGTGAAGGCAGTGTGTGTGATATTCACAATTAAGATCGTAATAAACGAGTTGATTTTAAGCTGAAAGCCATTAATGTCCAAACAGCAGAGCAGTCCCATAAATATGTAAATGATGAAATCAAGCAGAGAGGGAGCTGGAACATGACCTGGGATGGACTCAAATCCAGGTCTCCCATGAGCATCAATAGAATGCGGATCGACCACATGTTCTTCATTTGACTGAGCTGTAGATCACGTCCTCAGATCTGGGGAGAAATTAAAAGAATATGGCATTTCAGAAAATCCCACCAGCAGGTGACCGTCCATCATTTCGACAACAAAAAAACAAGAGGTCTGATTAAGCATTGAATAGGTTTCATTTGGGTTCAGACGAATCGTTTCTCACCTATTGACATCAGATAGATGCTGCATCTCAGTAGTCTCTTTAGTCTTGTTCATGTCTTTGTTCTTGAAGTGATGGACACTGGCATACTGAATCTCTTCAGCATCTCCAGAGTCTTTTTCTGTTTGTTCTCTCCCAGAGAGTTTGGGTTTCTTCACTTTAATGTTGGCATATAGATCATCCCTCTCATTGGCTGATACTAGTGAATACACTGGAACGTCATTGGTCGGAGCCGTTCCTGCTGATCTGCCCACATGATCATCCTGCTGTTTTATAAAATAACAATCACACAGTTATCGTGAGATCAATCTGAAATATTTTCTCAAATATTAGTCAAGCAACAGTACATGACTTTTTAAGTCTTAATTTTTATAGTCAAATATAATATCTATATCATGATCCTGCTGCTTTTGTAGATTGAGGTATGTATTATCAAACTTGCCTGATTTTGTCTGACAACGTCAGCTCCACCGTCTCTCCTTTTCTTCCTGGAAATGTTGTTACAAAGTACTGAACAGTATAATTTATTGCAAGTAACATTTAACATGTTGCAATAAGTTTAACAAATTCTGCATTTGTGTTAATTTGTAAAATGTCTTTATAATGCAGGAGCTCACTTAATAAACACACTGATGATGATGATGATCAATCCTCCACATCCCACCACAATCCCAATAACTGTGTGCAGAGCAGCTCTCTGAACACCTGAAACAAGAAGTTCATGAAGATCATTTCACACTAGAGACAGATGAAACTCAAAGAGTGTCTGTTTATAGTGAATACCTTTAACAGAGACTGAAACAGATGCTGATCTCTGAGATCCATGTTTATTCTGAGCCTCACAATAGTAGCGTCCGCTGTGACTGGAGTTAAAGCTGGAGATGCTGAAACTCTGTCCAGATCCAACAGCTGGGCTTTGATTCTCCTTAAACCAGCTGAAGTTCAGAGCAGGAGGGTTTGAATCACTGCTGCAGCTCAGAGTCACTGAATCTCCCTCCACTATTTCACCAGACGCACTGATGGACACCGAGACGCTCTTTGCAGGATCTAAAAAGACAAAAATGTAAAATGACATGCAGTAAGACAAATAATAAAAAAAATAATCAGTCAGATCTGACCAAAAATAAAGGTAGACTTACACATGACATTCACAGTCACAGCAGCAGAGCCATTAGATCCATGTTCATTTCTAGCAAAGCAATAAAAGTTTCCACTGGCTTCAGACGTAATGTTAGTGATGCTGTAAGTGTCACCAGATTTCAGAAATGTTTCTCCTTTAAACCAGCTGAAGTTCAGAGCAGGAGGGTTTGAGTCACTGCTGCAGCTCGGAGTCACTGAATCTCCCTCCACTATTTCACCAGATGAATTAAGGGTCACCACAACATTTCTTGGACCATCTAAAATACAAAGAATGAAATGTCTCATCAATGAACAGTGATAAAACACAGTGGAACTAGAGGATCTGTTCTCAGTTCTTGCACCAGCGTTCACTCACACATCACATTCAGCATCACAATATCAGAGTATTTCTCTCCATGTTTATTTCTGGACTTGCACTTGTATTCTCCACTGTGATCAGGTCTGATCTTTGAGATGCTGTAGATTCTTCCAGATCCTACAAACTTTCCTCCTTTAAACCAGCTGATTTCTGCAGGTGGGTTTGAATCACTGCTGCAGCTCAGAGCCACTGAATCTCCCTCCACTATTTCACCAGACGCACTGATGGACACTGAGACACTCTGTGGAGGATCTAGATTAAATATATTTAAAATATGAACATCATTATTTTATTTATGCAAAGACTTTCCATTATCATTATTAACAATTACTGAAGTGTATCTAAGTAGAAATCAAGAGACTTTATTTCAGTGACGAGATCCAAAAATATAAATCTACATCTGAACTGGTGCACAACAAATAAAACAGTATCACATTTACTGATTTATCAACCCATGAGTCATAAAGAGAGTCTCTAAACACAGATTCCTGATTCACATTCATTTGACATATTATTACATTATTAAAAATAAATCCTGTCATATAAACAAAAATATCATGCAGCCTATATTACTGGGCCTGAAACTAATTCTGAGTAATTTAATCTCAATAATTAGTGATATATTTTACTAATGTTAATGAATCAGTTTGTACTCACATTCAACATTAAGATAAACAGCAGGAGAGATCAAATGTTGATATCCTGAAACAGCACACTGATAGTTTCCTGAATCATGACGACTGACTGACTGCAGCTGAAGCGGATTCACTGTGATGATTCCTGTACTTAATCTCTGTGTGTTTCTGTACCAGATGAATGTTGTTTGTTGAGGCAGAGAGCAGCTGCTTTTACACATCAGACGGACTGAATCTCCCGCTTTCACACTCTGCTGTGTCTCCACCTGCAGATCTGACAACAGCAACAACTCACTGATTCACAATCAGACTAAAAAAGATATAATTTAATGTTATAATAATTGAAACTTTAAGAGGATGAAACTAGAAAAGAATAATGCATTTGATTTTATCCAAAGTGTCTAAACATTGCATCAGTGCATGTATTTCCTGGGAATTGAACCCATGACTTTGGCATTACTAGCGCTCTGCTTTACTGTTTGAGCTCCTGGAATAACAGGTGACATAATGTGTGTCTGTGGTGTATTTGTGAGAGTTCACTAGCTCTACCTGTGACGTCCAGCTGAGCTCCAGGAATCCCCGTCCATTTTCCACCCTCAGTGTTTGTAGTGAATCTGCAGTAGTATATGTGTTTATCAGCTTCTGTTACACTCGTCAAAGTGATTCTGTGAGTGTCTTTATAATCACTGACACACTGAACTCTTCCGCTCTTTTCTGGGTCTGAACACAGGTTCGGTGGATCTCCATCAGTTACAGCAGGTTTGGTCCAGAAGACTGTTCTGAGCTGATGATTATGAGGATATTTTAAAGTACAGGACATATTCACTGTTGATCCCTTTAATGCACAAACATATGAAGGACTGTAATTCACTCCCCAATGCTGCTGACCATAAACCCCTGAAACACAAAACACAGAAGTGAGAAATATAATTAGACTTTCAAACATGTGAATCTTTTATTTTCTTTTAGATTTCAGCTAACTTTACAAACTCAATTCAAAAGAAATTTTTAAAAAATTATAAAGGTGTGAATAATTCACTGATGTTAATGAATCAGTTTGTACTCACATCGTACTTGAAGATAAACAGCAGGAGAGATCAGATGTTGATATCCTGAAACAGCACACTGATAGTTTCCTGCATCATGACGACTGACTGACCGCAGCTGAAGCTGATTCACTGTGATGATTCCTGTACTTAATCTCTGTGTGTTTCTGTACCAGATGAATGTTGTTTGTTGAGGCAGAGAGCAGCTGCTTTTACATCTCAGAGTGACTGAATCTCTCTCTTTCACACTCTGCTGTGTCTCCACCTGCAGATCTGACAACAGCAACAACTCACTGATTCACAATCAGACTAAAAAAGATATAATTTAATGTTATAATAATTGAAACTTTAAGAGGATGAAACTAGAAAAGAATAATGCATTTGATTTTATCCAAAGTGTCTAAACATTGCATCAGTGCATGTATTTCCTGGGAATTGAACCCATGACTTTGGCATTACTAGCGCTCTGCTTTACTGTTTGAGCTCCTGGAATAACAGGTGACATAATGTGTGTCTGTGGTGTATTTGTGAGAGTTCACTAGCTCTACCTGTGACGTCCAGCTGAGCTCCAGGAATCCCCGTCCATTTTCCACCCTCAGTGTTTGTAGTGAATCTGCAGTAGTATATGTGTTTATCAGCTTCTGTTACACTCGTCAAAGTGATTCTGTGAGTGTCTTTATAATCACTGACACACTGAACTCTTCCGCTCTTTTCTGGGTCTGAACACAGGTTCGGTGGATCTCCATCAGTTACAGCAGGTTTGGTCCAGAAGACTGTTCTGAGCTGATGATTATGAGGATATTTTAAAGTACAGGACATATTCACTGTTGACCCCTTTAATGCACAAACATATGAAGGACTGTAATTCACTCCCCAATGCTGCTGACCATAAACCCCTGAAACACAAAACACAGAAGTGAGAAATATAATTAGACTTTCAAACATGTGAATCTTTTATTTTCTTTTAGATTTCAGCTAACTTTACAAACTCAATTCAAAAGAAATTTTTAAAAAATTATAAAGGTGTGAATAATTCACTGATGTTAATGAATCAGTTTGTACTCACATCGTACTTGAAGATAAACAGCAGGAGAGATCAGATGTTGATATCCTGAAACAGCACACTGATAGTTTCCTGCATCATGACGACTGACTGACCGCAGCTGAAGCTGATTCACTGTGATGATTCCTGTACTTAATCTCTGTGTGTTTCTGTACCAGATGAATGTTGTTTGTTGAGGCAGAGAGCAGCTGCTTTTACATCTCAGAGTGACTGAATCTCTCTCTTTCACACTCTGCTGTGTCTCCACCTGCAGATCTGACAACAGCAACAACTCACTGATTCATCAGCTTAAAGGAGAAGGTGCTGGCTGCAGAGCCAAACAGCAGCCCCTCACTGCAGAACACAAGATCCAGGGGGTGTGGTTGGATCCACATCTAGGGGGTGGAGATTGGTAGGTTTAGGGATGAGATGGGTGGGTTTAGGGATCAGGGGGTGGAGAAACCATAGAACATGTTCTTTTAAGTTGCAGAAGTTATGAAGGTCAGAGGAGAAATATGATGGAAGAATTAAGAAGAGATGGGTTGGTAGGGACAGGTATTAAAGATATACTGCAAAGTGGGGTGATTAGACAAAGCAGGAAAAATATTTGTAATTTCTTAAGTAGAACGGGTTTGATGAGGAAAATATGATTGTGGAAAACAAGCTGGAGGAAATCAAATGGAATAACATTGCAGGAGAATAATCCAGAAGGTGGCGGTAATGCAACGCTCTTGGATGCAAGCTGCCGTTAAACCTCAAAGAAGAAGAAGAACGCAGCGGTGCTGGGTTGGGAACGCGGACGTGAAAGAGGGCACGCACGTCACGTTAACATCGGACGTATCGCGACGACACCAGTGCGAGAAAAATTGGGAAGTAAGTCAATTTTTGATCCACACTCCATTCCAGTTGGTGGCGGAAATACACCATTTTGTTGTTTGTCAACCGCCAATAAAATTTCAAGAAGAAGACACCAGTGCGAGAAGCCGCCATTTTCTCAGCGTCTTCAGATGGAAGCGGGTGCGAGTAAAAGACGGTTTATGGTAAGTAAATATAAAAAATGTAAAGTCATCATTCATTGTTTGAGTCCGGTAGTATCTTGAGATTTCATGGAAGGCGGAAATATTCTGAAAAGAGCTGATATTGAAAAATACGCGGACTTCGCCTCAGAAATAGTCTTAACGGCCTCTTTTACTGAACGGAAGAGGTGCTTTTAATATAACGTCAGTGAGCGTCTTATGTCATATTTACATAAGATTTTACAATATTTAAATTTTTTGAGGTGTTAAGAGAGGGTTATTAACATATTTACATGTTAATTCGTAATATTTTTTTCCCGGTTAAATTGAATGTAGTTTCCTAAAGGAAACGGCGTTATGTAATAAAGACTAGCCTAATTATTTGTTAACATCTTCTGAAAAAGAAAGGAGTCATGAACGGCTTTAGAACAACAGCAGAGTGATAAACAATGACTGTATTTTCATTTTTGAGTGAACTATCACTTTAAGCCAAGTACTGCTCACTGCTGAGCCAAATGGCCTCCAGCTCCCCCTCTCTGGATGTCCAGCTCCACCTCTGTGGAACTAATGGGTGGAGTGGTGTTTAGCGATAGGGTAAAGGGTAGGGTTAGGGTGTGGTTAGGTGTCTAGCTCCACCCATTACATCCAGCGAGGGGGAGCTAGAGCGGCAGCTCCTCCCATTTGGCTCGAGATGGTCCTCACTGCAGAACACAAGATCCAGGGCGCATGGTTGGATCCAGATCCAACACCTCCCACCTTACATATACCCAAACCTACCAATCTCCACCCCCTGATCCCTAAACCTACCCATCTCCACCCCCTGATCCCTAAATTACTTTTTCAGAGCGACTGCAGGAGCGCTGATGATGACACAGCTGTTTCACGATTGGCCAAATTCACCACATGACAACAATGACGCTTGTTTCTAACATCTTCAAATTCAATACTGCTCATAAATCTGTGTTTTTAGAACATTACAAGCTTTTTTACTGTAGTCGCAATGTTATATTGAGTCACGTTTATCATGAAAGCATATATACCCCCACTTTATTAGTATTTAAATAGTATATATTTACGTTGAACTTTATTCTTGAACAGATGGCCCTGTATTAAGCAGTATATAAAAAAGTGTTTCTGTTGCTCATGAAAACGTTTCTGAAACGTCTGTGTATTTGACAAATATTGCATTTAATTCACTTCATCTGTGATAGAGTATGCAAACACCGCGTGAGCATCTCTAACGGGAGCAGAAAGTGTCCGGCTTGACGGCTCCGTTTTCAACTCCGCCCCCAACTGCAAGCAGCTACTCTCGTTGACTGCCGTCTGTAGCGGTACTTCAAGTCGAACGCACCTGTAGTCTGTCAATGGGAGGAAGCCACGCCCTATTTTGGAGTTCCCGCCCCCATTTGGAGATCTCCGGGCTGCAGCTATACCCTTCTCCAAAATTGGGTTAAAACAACCTAAAGTCCATACCCAGCAGTCTCAACCCAGCATTTGGGTTGAAAAAACAACCCAGCGTTTTTTAGAGTGTTCAGGCTTTAAAAATAGGATGCAAAAGAATAAAAAACACTCCCATGCAACTCATATTAAATATTCCAAGTGGCATACGACTGGTTTTGATGAGAAAGAAACTGTAATGTAATTGATTTTATTTCATTTTAATTTATTTTTTATTATTACAGGCAAGCTCCTTAGACGCTGTGTTTCAGATCTTGTTTTTGATTTCTCAAAATAGTTCACACTGTTACAATTACCAGCTGGAGTGACCATGAGCTCTGCTAGAGAGCGTTCCAACCCTTTATCGTCATTACTCACCCCGGACTCCATTTTCCAGGTTCCCTCTGCCCAGGAACTCATTATCTGTTAACAACTGTTTCGTATCAGGAGGACTATTTAAGATGCGCACACACACACTCAGATTGCTGAGTATTGTTAACCTGTAACGTCTTTGTGTTTTCGGTCTTGCCGGTGGTTGTCATCCTTTGACTGTTTACCTGGTTTCCTGTGATTGTTTGCTGCCTGCTTTGTGGATTACTCTTTTGAGTCTGGCTTGGATTATTTTGTTTGCTGGTTTTCGATCCTGCCTGTTTGACCATGTCTTTTTAAAATAAAGCCTGCATTTGGATCCACCAACTCCGTTGTCATGCCTCCACGTTATACGCAAACGTATGCAGTGACAAGAACTGATGCGAGGTCAAGATTTTTTGCTAAATAAGAAATGACACTTCAGTTTGCTCCTTTGTTTCTTGATGAACCCCATCACACAGCTACAGAACACTTGGCAATGTAAGTCAAAAATCATGTTATTTTACTACAGTTTTGCAACTTTTTTTTAAAGCATGAAGAAGTCATCTTCACCTTTTATAGTCATTATATGAATGAGTACTCATTTAATTTAACATTTCTCTTTGTATTCAAAAGAAAGAATGTCATACAGCAGGAGTTACATGATAAAGTGCGTGTTTGTGTGTCTGTGGTGTATTTGTGAGAGTTCACTATAGCTCTACCTGTGACATCCAGCCGAGCTCCAGGAATCCCTGTCCATGTTCCTCTGTTTGTAGTGAATCTGCAGTAGTAGATGTGTTTATCAGCTTCTATTACACTCGTCAAAGTGATTCTGTAAGTGTCTTTATATTCATTGACACACTGAACTCTTCCTCTCTTTTCTGGGTCTGAACACAGGTTCGGTGGATCTCCATCAGTTACAGCAGATTTGGTCCAGAAGGCTGTTGTGAGCTTATAATCATGTGGATGGTTTAAAACACAGAACATTTTCACTGTTGAACCCTTTAATGCACAAACATATGAAGGACTGTAATTCACTGCCCAATACTGCTGACCATAAACCCCTGAAACACAGAACTGAGAAAATTAGGTGGTTTTTCAGGTGTTTTGAACCAATGCACATAAAGTATCTTTTCATTTGGAACCTTTTTATATGTTAGCTGACAGCGAAACACTCATGTCCGTTTAAGAGCTACAAAGTGTGAAGAGCTCAATCAGCTTTTCACGAGTGTTAAAGTGTCTGTTTAGTGACTGAAACTGAAGACTCACCCGCAGTCATGATCACCAAGATCAGAGGAAGAGACGTTACGAGTGACGTCACCATAGTGATTTCTGTAATCATAAAACAATTATGACATTATGAGCATCATCTATACAACAT
>NW_015506993.1:0-289 GCF_001515645.1 Sinocyclocheilus grahami
TGAAACTGTTCCTAGTATTATGTATTTGTTTTTCATTTGATATACATTCTGGATATTTCAATATATTATTTAGTCATGGAGTCAATGCAGAGGTGTTTCTGCAGAAACTCAAGAGTCAGCAACTTCACAATGCATTTATTATATATACGGAATATCATGTCCATTAAATGCAATTTAAGACATTATAAATCATAGTTCTTAGAAGAATATAGTTCTTATGTGCAGAAGAAGATTGCTGACCTTCACAAAATACAAAGTCATAGAACAAAATAAAGTCACAAAAAAAAAA
>NW_015506993.1:299-927 GCF_001515645.1 Sinocyclocheilus grahami
AAAAAAAAAAGTATAAGAAAATAACTATAAAGCATTACATTTAATAGTTAAGTCTTGGGGTCAGAATGCCTAAAAAAAATGTATCTGCTTTTAGAAATGAGGAAGCAGAATATATACAGTATATATATATATCTGAAAGCCAAAAATGCTTGCCTAGTGTTTTCATCTGCACTCTTCTCATTTCCTGTTTTTATGTGGACGCATGCAGTCGGTATATTTTTGGTGATGCCGTTTTAAATTCCATCATTTGGTGAAAATCTGTCAGTAAAGCATCTACACGTATCTTCTTGTTTCTGAATCCAAACTGACTTATTCAGGTTTCCAAAAGATACAACAGAAGCAAACAAAAGAAACGGTAGAAAAACCATGTGCTTTTATGCAAAAAAATAAATAAATATACTGTTCATTCAACTGTTCTTCTCCCCCAATTTCTTTGCACACAGAAAGTATTCTCATAGCTTCATAAAATGTTCCGAAGATGAACGAAGGTCTTACGGTTTTGGAACAACACAAGAGTGAGTAATTAATTATATAACTCACACTTAGTAATTAACTAACACTTGAAACTCTGCAGAGCTGAACTGGAGTTCGCCACCCCTGGTATAGAGCAATACTCTAATGGAATTAG
>NW_015506993.1:1685-10220 GCF_001515645.1 Sinocyclocheilus grahami
TGAAATATTAGATATTATTATTAAAATGTTGCCAATTATTACACTATTATTATTATTTTTCATTAAATGTTGCTCCAAGAACACATTAATATGCAAATTAGATACAGTGTATATTTATTTAAGTTCTGATAACTTATACTGTCATATTTTGTGCAGAATTGTGTTCATTGTCTTTTGGCAATGTTGGAGATGGAGATTGTGCACCTTAAAAAGTGTGTTTCCTGTTGTAATTGCAATAGTTAAATAACTGGATTCTCTTAAGTGTGTTTTTCAAAGACCATACACACACACACACACACACACACACACACATACATATATATAAAGCTTGAAATATATAACTTATTAGTTTTGGACACACCACTTCCTTCAGTGTGTAACGTGTGAGCTGGCTAGGAATGAAGCGCACGATGAAGGAACAGTCAACAGGGTATTTAATAATAAATTCAGGAGTAAATCCAACATTCAGCAACACAAATGCAAATCAACAGCAGACAAAGGACTTATAAACAGGGAACGTAATCAGTGAGAACTGAGACAGGTGGAGTAATTAATCAAAAACCATGGCAACTAATAAGGGAACACAGGTAAACGAGAACAGAGCAACAGAACCAAAACAGACCATAACCGTGACACAGTGGTTTTAATTTTTTTAATTATTATTATTTTCAACATTGTACAATAATACCGAAAACATCAAAACTATTAAAGAACGCATATGAAATTATGCATTAAAAAAAACTAGAAAGGTGTATCAGGACAGTACATGATGTGATATGTCATGTGTTGTTGTTCATCTGAGGTTTTATTTTCCAAATTTAAAGACCTGCCAAGGACCAGATGATTTTTTAAATTGTTTTATGCCTTGATAAAGAAAACCATGGAATTCAATAGGATGTCCTTTGTTTTTCACGACTGTGTATAGGCCTACATACAGACAAATAAGGAAGTAAAACGACAACTCATCACAAACAACTGATCAGTTTCACTCACTCAATATAGGATACAAGACCTTCTCTCAGTCATTGAAAAACAGAACAAACACATTTCTAGTGGTTGACCAAATTATTTTTCTTCCAAACTTATATTCTGCTGAGTATGTGTATTTTTCCTTCTGTCATGAGAGAGCTGCTGTTGCAAAACTGTTGATTTATTGACAGTAAGGTGCTGAAAACAACCTGCCAATCAAAGTACAAAGCCACGCCTCCTTAGATCTGATGGGCGGGAACCATTGTGTGTCTATAAACTCTCAAATCCTTATTCTGAAGCTCAGATCACACAGCAACAGCAGAGATGTCAGATCTGCAGTGCGTGTTTCCTCTCTTCAGCTCATCACAAGTTGATTAAAACACTTTATTTATTGAAGAGGTTTTTATTCATTAATTGTGTATTACAGTATGAAAATAAAATTTAAATTTCTGACCATCAGTGATAGGGCAGAGATACTACTACTAATAGTAATGATGAGGATGAGGATGATGATGATGATATTAATGATGATAAATTGGCAGGTTTGGGATTTGGTAGTTAATGGAATAATTTCATATGTGGGAAAAAAAACTGAAAACCGCAGTGTGAATTTAAGAATTTATAAAATATAAACTCACAATTATGTGTTATAAAGTCAGAATTCTGAGAAATTAAGTCAGTATTACAAGATGTAAACTCAAGAAGAAAAGGTCAGAACTGTGAGATAAAACTTCGCAATTAGGCCACCTTTTTTTCAGTTGTGGAAATGGCCTTCCATACTAAAGTACTTTTGAAAAATCTCTTATTTAGAGTTCATTTTTGAACGACATTAAACAGAGAGTCAGTGATGACAATAATAATTTTGGGGTGAACTATCACTTTAAGGGCTCGGTAGTCATAGCTGAGCAAAGATGGTGCTTTAAAGTGATGCTGATACAAAAAATACTTTACCAATTTACAAAATGATCTCTCCTTGATTCTTCTGCTTTGTTTAGTTTCCTTGTATCTGAACCAGTACACAAGGAACAGCTGATGCTGATGATTAATGTTTACTGCACTTTCTTTTTCTCTTTTCTGTCATTCTTTCAGCTGAACATTTTAATTGTGCTCTGATACATTCATCAAACTGAATAATGTGTTTTCAGGTTGATTGTTAGCTATTACCAAATGAATAAATAAATAAACAAACATTCAACTGACACCACTGGCTTTAACTAAACTCTTTATGTCGTCTGTGTGATTTAACAGATACAGACGGAATTTAGACATGAAATAACATACAGACATATTCTACAGCAACAGAAACCACAGACGAGCAAAAACCAACAGGACAGAGAGAAAAATGGAGGCCAGAAATGAAACACAAACCAGTGAATCACAAGAGAAAATCTCCAACATTCAGCAACACAAATGCAAATCAACAGCAGACAAAGGACTTATAAACAGGGAACGTAATCAGTGAGAACTGAGACAGGTGGAGTAATTAATCAAAAACCATGGCAACTAATAAGAGGCCAGAAATGAAACACAAACCAGTGAATCACAAGAGAAAATCAGACAGAGACTTATTAAACAGAAAAGTATGGAGAAAATAAAGCCAAAGTGTACGTGTTTGAACTTTTTAATCTGGCTACATTTACTGTTATTGTCTCCGCACTCCTATCATTAAATGACACATTCAGACAGATTCATCAGACTTTCCTGCAGTCATCTAGAATGACAGAATGTACTGAAACCAATCCAAAACAATGAGGATAATCTGATATATATTTGTGATTTCCAGTCTCAGATGATCCAGACGGACCTGCAGCATGTTCTGAAGAACACACAACATCAGTGACCCCCAGATACCAGCAGCTGAAGACCTGATCATCATCATCATCATCATCATCATCACAGACTCCATCACTCCAGGCTACAGTCTGTTCAGATCCTGGACTTCTTCAGATTTTACAGACTCATCCAAACACAAACTAACAGACTGATGAACGGTTTCTTTCTCAGATCTGTGTCTCAATACTGCACAGCTGCTGCACTTTACTGACAACATTCTGCACATCACAGTTTCCCTGAATTTCATAGTAAATACATACACAAGGATTCAATATATGTAGCCTATAATATTTGTCTAAAGACATAGAGACACCCTGGACAGACGGCTGGTCCATCACAAAGCAACACGCATTCATTCAAACAAACATCTCAGTGTCTTCAGTTTGAAAAAAGAAAATGAGAAGAAATGTATTTTGTGTTAAACAGGTTGTGCTTGAAATAAAGCTGCTCTTAATTTTTTTTTTGATGACTGCAGTGTTTTATATATATATTTTTATTTTTATTTTATATATATATGCCAAATCCACGTAATATTGCCAATAACTGATGTTTTTGACAATATCTCTGGCTATCGTCTTTTGACGCAATCCAGCGTGGAGAGGTTATCACGGTGCGTGCCCTGCGTTCCCTTCTGCTACTGCATGTATGTTATGTATGCATAATTTAATACAAAAGGACGAAAGACAGTCACACAGAGCCCTTTTTCATTTAAAAGCATGAGATGCAGTGGGACAGGAAACAACCTGCCAGAAAGTCTCGAGACATGTTTTTAAAAAGTTAAACCTACATTATTTTCTAAACATGCTGCTGCACTCTTGTGCAAGATGTGAGTGCAACAGTGATAGATGTCCCTCTAGAACATGCAATACATATGAGTTCTGTGTGAACATATGTCTGTACCAGGGTCGGAAATTGACATGGGCTTGTGGTAAAACTGCCCTTGTCAACTTACATATATGTACTTATATATGTATACAGTATATATATATATATTTCTAGTCTCAGACAATCCGGAAGGGCCTGTACAGTTTTATTCTGACATAAAAGCTGAGGTGAGATCCTCACATCAAAACCCTTCAGATGTTCTCAAGAACAAACAGCATCACTGAGAGACCAGCAGCTGAAGATCTGAACATCATCATCTTCATCATCATCATCTAGAGTACAGTCTGTTCATTTTTTTACAGACTCATCTGAACACAAACACACTCAGCAGGAGCTTCTGATATCTCTCTGATGCTGCACTTTACTCTGATCATTTACTCTGAACCTTTGGCAAAACTTGCTATCTGTTGCCATGTTATTTTAATAAATTGTCATAATAATAAACACACTGGTCTGTAGAGCTAATTGTTTTACTGTTTACTGCACTTTATTCTTAAAGTTATTTCCATCGCAGCTGATGAATCTGAAGTCTTGCACTTTCACAGAAAATCACTTCTGTGTTGAAAAATAAGGTGGATATGTCTCTGTATATTTTTGTATCCTTCCATGCCGTTTATTGTATATGCATTTATTAATTTTTCAGCCTATCCTTAATTAATGCAGAAACCTTTGGAGGACAATAAGGATTCAGTATTTTGTTTGTACAACTGAATTATGCAAAACTTATTTGTGGATTTTCCTCCATTCTCAAACTGCTTGTCAGGATCGTGATGATACTGGAGCCAATAACAGCATCTCAACGCTGGGAAGCACTAGAAAACACAGACCTCTAAACTCAATAATAATTTGTAAATGTCTTCAGCATTCCTCAACAAATATTTTAGGTGTTTCTAGCCATGAAATGATCAGGTTATATTAAAATTCAGTGCATAGCGCCACCCTCAGGCTGAATAACTCTATTACACTGAGCCTCTGCTGAAGCTTCATCATGTGTTCAGAATCAGGAGCCAGACATTACAGCAGACTAAAGTCTTCATCAGAGTCTGGATCTAATCTTTAGTCTGCTGTAATGTCTGGCTCCTGATTCTGAACACATGATGAAGCTTCAGCAGAGGCTCAGTGTAATAGAGTTATTCAGCCTGAGGGTGGCGCTATGCACTGAATTTTAATATAACCTGATCATTTCATGGCTAGAAACACCTAAAATATTTGTTGAGGAATGCTGAAGACATTTACAAATTATTATTGAGTTTAGAGGTCTGTGTTTTCTAGTGCTTCCCAGCGTTGAGTTGCTGTTATTGGCTCCAGTATCATCACGATCCTGACGAGCAGTTTGAGAATGGAGGAAGTAGATCTCTCTTTTTTTCCTTCTGCAGTTCCTCCAGTGTTTCTTAGAAAAAATGCTGGGTTGTTTCAACCCAACTTTGGGTCAAATATGGACTAACCCAACTTTTCGGTTAAAAATGTAATTTAAAAATGTAACCCAACAGCTGGGTTACTCTATATTTGACCCAAAGTTGGGTTGAAACAACCCAGCATTTTTTAGAGTGTGTCGATTGGATCTGGATACAAATTTTAAAAAGTGTAAGGTGTCCACTTTCAAGAGACATTAAAAAAAAGAATCAGAAAATAGAGACATGGATACAATTCAGGCTATATTTGATAGAGACGTGTTTATTTACACACTGTAAAAAAAAATGATGATTTATCACAACAGTGATCTTTGAGAGAAACAACAGAAGAACTAATCAGAACTGATTTTTAATTGAATTGTTAGTAAATTGTCTGAAACTTTAGAGTGTGGTATTTTTTTTTTTTTTTGCTGCAGACACTCAAAACACTTTAAAGGTATTGAGCTTAAAGCAGTTTGATGATCATTTCAAAATAAATATCAGTGTTCAGAATCAGACAATTTTAATGCTAAAATATTGGTGAACGATTGTGCAGTACTAGTGAGATTAGTCCTAAAAATGAACAAATCGCAACATATGGACTGTATAAAGATAATCATTTGTTTGTGTTTGTGATTTCTAGTTTGTCATGATTCAGACAGACCTGCAGAGATTCATTCTGATGATTCACAGACGAGGTGAGATATTAATTACATACAAAGAATAAATAGAGTTCAACTGTAGAACTGATGTAGAAATCTGATGTACAGACTATCAAAGTTATACTTTCTTACAACATGTTCTGAAATAGTTCCTATGAAGTTTCCATGGCCAAACTCCCAAACATCTACTATCACAGTAAAGTCCAGGCTGTTTCTCTTCAAATGTGTCACGCGTGAGATCATGATCACGTGATTGAGTGTGACGTGTGGCTCTCTACTGGAGATCATCAGTATAACAGCATAACAACAGCTGAGAGAAGATCACAGGAACACCTCAAAACTTATCAGCGTTAAGACTTTACATGTAGTGGAGTAGTGGAGTAGTTTTAATCAGCCTGAAGATTTAATTCTTTTAGAACTTATTTATAAGGTTATTTATCTGACTCCAATAGAGTTAATCTGACTCCATTAATGTTGCTGTTGTTCTTTAATCTCTTATTCTTTAGTGGTAAAAGTCTTTCTTAGAACTGATAGGAAAATGCAGGCTTTAAAGGGGTCATATGATGCGATTTCAATTGTTCCTTTCTCTTTGGAGTGTTACAAGCTCTTGGTGCATAAAGAAGATCTGAAAAATTGCAAAGACTAAAGTCTCAAATCCAAAGAGATATTCTTTATAAAAGTTAAGAGTCAGCCACACCCCCCTAAAACCCCTCGTTCTAACACGCCCCCACATGTCTACATCACTATGTGGGAAGATTTGCATAACACCGCCCAAACGTTCACGCAAAGAAAGAAGGCGTAACTTTTACTCCTTAGTCGAATCCGCCGGCCGCGCCGTTCTCAAGCCCGCCGCCGCTCACTCAAACCGGCCGTGTGTTTCGTTGTGAAAGCGAAACTACTTTGTTTGGTCTTCCAAAAGAGGACACGACTAGAAATCAGTGGTTAAGTTGTATTTACAACACTGTTCCAGAACACTTCAACCCAAATATCCAGATGTGTGCAGCACATTTTATGGAGGACTGTGTCCTGATCCTGGGAGAGTAGACTACAATGTCGGCTGTTCTGACTCACAGACTGTAAGTACGTTTTTCATATTTAAAGGATTTGCCACTGACGATTCAAACGTGAGTTTTGGGCAGTGTAGAGTAGTGCTTGTTGTTTGTCATTTCTCCGATCACAAATGCAGACATGGTTTTATGTTTACGCGGCGCGATGCAA
Organism: Sinocyclocheilus grahami; assembly: GCF_001515645.1. Lineage (NCBI taxonomy): Eukaryota > Metazoa > Chordata > Actinopteri > Cypriniformes > Cyprinidae > Sinocyclocheilus > Sinocyclocheilus grahami. The sequence goes on from NW_015506993.1 coordinate 8,644, forward strand.
CGTAACGCGTAAAAAGACAGTATAAGTCATTATAATCTGTAATTATGTCCCCACTGGATGCAACAAATGCCTCGTTTATAATGGGTTTTAATGTTTTTATCTCGTTGCTCCGGCTGGACAGGGCATCATCACAGTATGGTGAGGGGCGTAACATTTCCGTCACACGCTTGAGGTATTCGGCCAATCACAACGCACTGGATAGCTGGCCAATCAGTGCACACCTTGCTTTTCAGAACGATGAGCTTTGTAAAAATCGTCATTTTTCAGAAAGGCGGGGCATAGAGGAGAAACAATAATGTACAGTATGTGGAAAATAATGTGTTTTTTGAACCTTAAACCGCATACATTTGAACCTTGAATCTTAAACACATTTCATTACACCAAATACACAAAATAATGTTCTTTTTAGGAACATCATATGACCTCTTTAACCTGAACGTTTAGATAAATTGAGCATCGCGTTAGTTCAGGCAGGCCACGTCAGTCAAGCTCGCATCAGCTGACGATCAGCTGTTCCTGACATGTACCAATCCAGTTTCGACACCTATTACAGCGGTCTATTTAAATCCTATTCATTCAGCCTCTCTTCTATTGCTTGGCTGCACGCCACTTCTAACTCCCTCTTCCATCCCCAACTCCTCCTAGCTGGGATTTATTTACTTAAATCTGATATATGTGAGGTGTTTGAGTACATGGCAATCATCCTCTATGTTCAATTCAATGCAAGTTTATATTCACGATACAAATCGTTGCAAAGCAACTTTACAGCAAATTAAGTTTCTACAATATTTAGTGGTAGCTTATCAGTGGTTACAGTAAGTTAATGTACATATGGCAGAAATGTACGGAAAAATCAATTAAAGATGTAATCAAACAGACGATGAACACTATTAACAGCAATTATTATATGATGCAATCAAACTTATAGCAAAATGTGGTAGTTCTGTATGTTGTTTCAGGGTTGGCATCATCTGAGGTCCTCTGAGGGGTTGCATCATCTCTTCTCAGGTGTTCTGGATCCAGACTGAAGCTTGTGTAAATCCTAGTTACCATGTATCTGGATGTTTACTACCAGTCATGTTAAATTGTAAATTGTTTCATGGATGCATGTTTACTGGATCTGTTCAGTTACCCTAGGGTGGGTTTGATTTGGTGCTCTCCCTGCTATGTCCAGGCATGGCTGCATGGACGGGCGTGTGAAGTTCGCCCAGAACAGAACCATACCGCCAACATTAACTGTATGCTTTTATTGTAATAAATAGTAGTCTCAGAGCTTAGCCCAGAAAAGGCTCCAGTCCCCGAGTTTAGCCCAGTGTTGGCTCCAGCCCTGGAGTCAAACCCAGAAAGAGACTATGTTCCCAAGTCCAGCCCAGAGAGGGCTTCTGTTCCCAATTCCAGCCCAAGGAGGGCTCCAGTCCCCAAGACCAGCCCAGAGAGGGCTTCTGTGCCCAAGTTAAGCCCAGAGAGGGCCGCTGTTCCCACATCTGGCCCACGGAGGGCCTCAAAAGCCAATATTCTGGTTATATTCTGGGGGGGGGGGGGTTATAGGGGGCGGGCCGGAGGGGCCGGGCCGGAGC
>NW_015506993.1:10702-21693 GCF_001515645.1 Sinocyclocheilus grahami
CGGAGGGCCCAAAAAGCCAATATGTTGGTTTTTTTGGGGGGGGGGGGGGTTATAGGGAGCTGGCCGTAGAGGCCGGGCCGAATGCCTAGGCCAGGCCTTCTAAACTGCCTGCTCCGCCATGGCCCCCTGAGCTCCCTGCTCTGCCATGGGTCCCGGAACGGATACTGCCCTGGAGGCCTTCAGTCCCGAGGAAGTCTGTCCTGAGGGGCCTCCAAGGTGCCCAAGGGGAGGAGTCAGTCCTGTGTTCTGTGTCTTGTGTTTTCCTCCCCCACGTGCTCTCCCATGATTATGGTCATAGATTCCAGGTGTTCCCCATTTAGTTCTGAGTTTATTAGCCCTGCATTTTCCCATGTCCAGCATCCGGTATTGTTCGTCTCTCCCCTGCTACGTGTGTGTTCCTCGCTTTAATAAAGATTGTTTTCCAGAATTCCCCTACGTCTCCTCACTCCTCGTCTCCAACACAAGTAGGCAGCACCGTGACAATATTTATTTATATTAGGGCTGGTAAGCGATTAAAATTTTTTATCTAATTAATTACATATATATAAATTTAAAGATAGCAATACAGTATCTCACAGAAGTGAGTACACCCCTCACATTCTTGTAAATATTTTATTATATCTTTTCATGTGACAACACTGAAGAAATGACACTTTGCTACAATGTAAAGTAGTGAGTGTACAGCTCACTTTTGTGGCCAGCGTGTTGAGTTATTTTAAGGGGACAGAAATTTACATTGTTATACAAGCTGTACACTCACTTTTTTTTTTTATTCAAATGCTTTGAACAACAACACAGAAAGGCATTCATAACTGAAAGATTTACATATCATGACTGATATTACATTTTCATATCATACTCTGTACATTGTACCACAAAATACATTTGGCTTTTACATAATAAAGCCACAATCTTCTAATAAATACCTTGCTTTGGGACTTTTCATCCCTCTTAATGTTTCCAAATATATTACAAATTTCTCTAAAAAACATGAATTGTGGTGGAATTTTGAAAAATGTACATTTATGAATGTAAAATTTCATCAAAAGCAACAAATTATTTATTATAAATATATATATTTTTATCCTTAACAAACCAAACTTAATTTCCCATGAGAGGATCAGTCTTGCAGTATTCTTTGTTGCATGCAGCTGAATGCATCGTTCCAGAATGTTTGTACCAAATTACACTGAAAATACAAATGTTCAACAGATTCTATCTCCAATTTACATAATTGGCATATATTTGAGTCCCCAATTGTGGTGTAGTGTTATATGCATTTATGATGTAATTGCATATTGACTCCACTAAAGGGCCACCTTGGGGTTGAGTGCGGTGCAAAGACCGCAAGTGTGGGTTATTGGACAACATACACAAACAAAACCAAATTAAACCCTGCGGCTCGTAACGATACATTGATGTGTAAAGACACGGAACGATCGGGCTGTGTAAGAAACTGAACAGTATTTATATTGTTTTTTTACCTCTGATTCCCCGCAATGTCCAAACTGTCCTGAGCGTTCACGTCTTCTTTTTCTTGCTTTACGCCGGATCGCAGACTTATAAGTGCATTACCGCCACCTATCTCTCAAATGAACCATTGACACTCCTAATTGAGATTGTAGATAGAGTGTCAATGGTCCATTTGAGAGATAGGTGGCGGTAATGCACTTATAAGTCTGCGATCTGCCGTAGAGCAAGAAGAAGAAGAAGAAGAAGAGCAAGAAGAAGAAGAAGACTGGCTGTTGAGCACCGGCTGTTGAGAACGCGCTCAGGAATGGAAGAGATTCAGGAGGAATCATAGTTTGGTTCAAAGACCATCTGTGGCAGTATATTCAGCCTGTGAAAAAGGGAAAAACACACATTTGGATAAAACTTAAAGAGATTTTGTGTTTAGATGAGGAGCTGTACCTGTGTGCCACATATATCCCCCCATATGAGTCGCCTTTTTATAATGAAGACATCTTCTCAACCCTACAATCAAAGATCAATTACTTCCAGTCTATAGGTTCAGTTCTATTAATGTGGGATCTGAATGCTAGAACGGGGAAGAAGTGGACTACATCAGCTCAGATGAGACAAATATATGAACAGTTCACTTAAAACACACCAGAATTATGACAACACAATTAACAGACATGGAAAACAAGTCCTGCAGCTCTGCAAAAGCCTGGGTCTATACATGGTTAATGGCAGAGTAAAGAGTTGATTTGCATACTGCTCATATCTAGGCAGCAGCACAGTAGATTACGCCATCACAGATACAGACCAAAGTAAGAGCAATTATTTCACAGTGACGCCACAGCTGCCATTATCAGACCACAGTCACATAGTCCTCAGTCTCAACAGGTCAGGGAATCATCTGCCCTCTTCAGAACAGAAAGTTAAATTATATCCGCTCCCATCCCAAATGTATATGGAGTAAAGACAGTCCTGCCCAGTATGAAGCTGCGCTCCACAGCACCCAAGCTGAGAATCATTATCAAATAAAAAAACACAGAGAACCAGCAAACCAACAAATACGAGCCACATATCAACAAACCCTTAAAATATACAAGTCACTGCTAACACAGAAGAAAACTGAAAAATAAACAAAATTGAGGAAGCAATTGATAAAAATTATTTTTGGGATTTATGGAGCAATTTTGGCAAATCCAAAGAGGCCAAACACCTTCCAATCTATGACCCAAGCATCTGAACTGAACATTTCAGAAAACTCTATTCACTAAATAAACCAACCCTCGCCCAAAAACATCTGAACTCCCAACTAAATAACCTGGAATAGTGCTGGGTGCTATGACCAAAAATGTATATCACGGTATTTTTCAAAAATATACCGGTTTCACGGTACAATCACAAAATAAAATTCAGTAACTGACAATCAACACGTCTCTTCTGCACATACTTGATACCCAAAATAAATGTTTCCTTGGAAAATATTTCATTAAAACAGTCAAAAAGATTTTCTAATACAGAAAATAAGGACTTTAGTCTAGAACACTCCATAAAAGCATGAGAGACAGTTTCTCTATTAAAACAAACAGGGCATTCAGAGCTTACTTCAGGATTTAAAACAGAAATAAAAGCATTGACAGCAATTGCTCCATGGAGAACCCTCCATCATGTCATCAAGTTTAAAATATGAACGCCACGGTGTATCCACCTTCCTATCTAAAAGTTTCTTATTAAAAACCAAAACACATTTTGTACAACATTTTCCCCGTGACTGAAAAGAAATCTACACACAAAGATTCCCCAGCTCTTAAAAACAGACTCACACAATCACCTAATTTGGGTGACAAGTATATGGTCGGAAAAGGGTCCTCAGCATTAGGAGCCATTACTCCTGTACAATAGTCTGTCAATAATTGTCTCTCCTCATTTGTAAGAGCAGATTTCCACTTTCCCATCAGTTGAGCAATTATACGAGTTGAAACAACACCTAGATGGGAAGCTACTTGTTCAGTGTTCGAGAAGTTAGGACCAGCCACATCTATAAGGAGACCAAGGGTGGTGCTCCTGGATTTACAAAGCAATGTATTAAGTCCAGGAAAATTGTGGTCAACAGTGGAAATATCCAATTGGGCCCCATGTACTATAGATTAATTTAGCATCCAAAAAAGTGATTCCATATATGGTGTCCTTTGAAGATTAAAAAGACTCCATACTTTAAAAAGATTGCGATAAAAAATTGGCATTCTGAGAGTATCCAGTTCCAGAGGGTCTAACAAGAAAAGAGATTTGCGTTTGGTCGCCAGAGCACTTGACGAGTGGAGGACCGCTTTGTCTGAAAAATAACTAAAATTGTTATTGGATTACTCACTGGGGTTTATTAATCCAGATTGTACCGATTCTTCTCCCGAGTTATATTTAACTCCCATAATGGACAATTGTGGAGGCTGTTTCTTAGAGGTTAACAATTTGATTGTGATGAGTTCAGATGTTACTTCTGGAAAGGTCTGTTACAAAATCTGTGTTAAAATCTTTAATAAGAAGACCTTGGATTAAAAAATTGATCCTCCTTGGCGTGGTATGCTTCATTTGAAAGAGAGTGAAAAACCTGAGTGGAGAGTATTGTATAAGTCACCATTATCTAAGAGAATTGGAGATGTTGTTATTGCAGTGAACACTTTTGTTTCTGTTATTAACCTGAATATGGATCAAAACTGTTCTTTTTGTTCACAAAAGGAAACTGTCTTCTATGCATTTATGCAGAGTTCAAGACTGACACCCTTATTTATTGTTTTAAATACAATTTTTAATTGCTTTAATGAGTGTTTTTCAATGAAGGTGTTTATTTGTGATTTTAAATATTCACAGAGTCGTAAGTATCAGTGTCGGTTGTTTAATTTTGTATTTGGGACATGCAAAAATGGCTATTTATACTACAAGAAAAGAAAGAAATGATCACAGGGTTTGCAATGATTTAAAGGTAGTGTTAACTAGCTCTGTTAAATCCAGAATCTTAATAGATTTTAATTATTATAAAAAATAATTCAAATCTATTAAGATTCTGGATTTAACAGAGCTAGTTAACACTACCTTTAAATCATTGCAAACCCTGTGATCATTTCTTTCTTTTCTTGTAGTATAAATAGCCATTTTTGCATGTCCCAAATACAAAATTAAACAACCGACACTGATACTTACGACTCTGTGAATATTTAAAATCACAAATAAACACCTTCATTGAAAAACACTCATTTAAGCAATTAAAAATTGTATTTAAAACAATAAATAAGGGTGTCAGTCTTGAACTCTGCATAAATGCATAGAAGACAGTTTCCTTTTGTGAACAAAAAGAACAGTTTTGATCCATATTCAGGTTAATAACAGAAACAAAAGTGTTCACTGCAATAACAACATCTCCAATTCTCTTAGATAATGGTGACTTATACAATACTCTCCACTCAGGTTTTTCACTCTCTTTCAAATGAAGCATACCACGCCAAGGAGGATCAATTTTTTAATCCAAGGTCTTCTTATTAAAGATTTTAACACAGATTTTGTAACAGACCTTTCCAGAAGTAACATCTGAACTCATCACAATCAAATTGTTAACCTCTAAGAAACAGCCTCCACAATTGTCCATTATGGGAGTTAAATATAACTCGGGAGAAGAATCGGTACAATCTGGATTAATAAGACCCAGTGAGTAATCCAATAACAATTTTAGTTATTTTTCAGACAAAGCGGTCCTCCACTCGTCAAGTGCTCTGGTGACCAAACGAGTAGATCTCTTCCACAGCTTCTCAGTCTCTGAACTCACATCTATAAAGTTAGCTCCAGAGTTGAGAAGATTATCTTCCGTCACAAAGTAACTCAGTTCACTGGACAAGGCCAAACATGAGCCCAAAATAAACGCCTCGTTCCACAGCCAGAACAAAGTGTTCACAGTCCTCTTCTTTGGAATCTTGAACAAGGCCCACACTTTAAAAAGATTTGATAAAAAACAGGAAACTTGGAGAGTTTCAGCTTCTGAGGATCACAGTGAGGCTCTATCCAATCCTAGTCCTTCAACCCCTCTCAGTGTAGCGGTTTGGGTTCTCTGAGCCTGTTAAAAGTCTTTGTATGAACTGAATGTTTGTAGATGCACCAGTCCAAGTCCTCCTTCTTCTTCTTTAGGACGGTTCAATACACTTTTGGTACCCAGTGCAGCTTGTCCCAAAAAAGTCCACTAAACATGACTGAATCTTTGATCAAAGATCTGCTGGGGGATCTATGCAACTTTTGCCTGGCATTTATACAAGTTTAATCTATAAACATTAGCCAAGAGAGCAAATAACTTGGTTAGAGGGAGGACCAGATTGATTTTGGTGCTCATGAAAAAATATAAAATATATAGTAGAAACAGTAATTACTATTTAAAAACATTGCATGATTAAAAACAAAGTTTACAGGTCTAAATCTTGGGTTGTAACTCGATTTAATCCACTTTTTTGCTTAATTTTTTTCTTTACAATTATGACAATAAGCAACAGCGAACACACTCCACACACACACAGAATCAGTGGCAGTAAATAAGAAGGTGCTCTGTTACTGCACTCAGCATCAGTCCTATCTGTTCCTTCCTTGATTGTTATTTTGTCAAGAGATGCACAGCTGTTAGAGAGAGACACAGTACTCAAGATGAACTACAAATACATCTCTTGTGAGAAAAACATCTACTGAAGCAAATTAAAAAACAACAAATTTAATTTAAGAAGGTGTCAGAGTTTTAACATATTAATACTTACTTTGTATGCAATTTGCAGAATGTACCATCTGAATATGAACCAGCAGGACAGTCATCACACACTGTATCTCTGAACTCTGTTCCTATACAAATGCAATTAAAAAACAGCATCAGTACATGAGCAATAACGACAGTGACAGGTCTCACAGATAATGACATCATTATTCAGTATAGCATCTGACACACTAAATCAATCTTCACATAACTAACTAATAATCAGCAGAATCATAATTTAGTAGATTTTTCAGGTGGTTTTAAGAGACACAAGCAAGCAATGTCTATCATGAGGAACCACTTAATACTTTCCCCAGGTGCAATAAAAGCGGATATGAGAAGGTGCCTCCCATTGAAGAGACGCTAGCCTGCTATCTCGCTATGGGAGAAACATCTTCTCTCAGGACTCCCTCCTTGCCATCCAGACCCCTTCAAATAACATCTTGTCTTGAATGGCAAGGTGTACGCAGCAGCAGGTCAGGCGGCGGCTTCATTGGATACCATTATCAATGATACCATATCATACCATTCTTTTTGTTGGTCGAGCTTAGCAGTGCTCCCCTCACTTATGGCGCTTTTCCACTGCGTGGTACGACTCGGCTCGGCACGGTTTGCGTTTCCACTGCAGTTCAGTACCGCTTTAGAGTGGGCGGGATTATTCACGTCGTTATAGTTGCGCTGCCTCTACTACCACGACTCCTAAAAAAAACGTTTTCATTCTGCTTCGCCCTATCAAGCTCTCGCTGGATCCGCTCCTCTGCTATCAACGAGAGGAACGTCTGTTCTTCCACAACAGGCAACAAAACTTTTTGGTTGTTAAAAAAAGGTGCACTCGTTCAAAACAGTTGCATTCAATCCTTCGCTGGCTGTGCTGATTTAAATCTAGCGGTTCTTTTGTATTTATGTTGCAAGTTCAGTGACGCAGGTAGTGACGATTCTCTCCAGCCAATCCGTGATCAGCAGAATTTACACGTCACGTTTTGGTAATGGTACGGTTCACTTGGAACCCCAACTGAGGTGGTACTAAAAAAAAAGTACCAGGTACCAGGTACTGCACCCAGTGGAAAACCCCCAAAAAGTGAACCGTACCGAGCAGTACTGTGCCGTACCATGCAGTGGAAAAGTGCCATTAGAGGCTCACCTATGAGCACACTGCTCCCAGTTTGAAGTGTGACTGTTTTGGTTGAGTTGGTGATTCTCCCCTTACATGGAGGGTCTTTCTATGAGATACACCTTTTTCAATCTACATGCGCTCTGAGCATGCGGCCTCCCACTGAATTATTGTCACTCCTTGAGTGGGTCACAGTCATGTAGGGTCTAGGCCTGTCTAGGGGACAGGTTCTTGGATACCCTTTAGTAACGGTGTTGCTAAATCTATGCTATGGTAAGTGCACACGCTCAGCTTATAAAATCCACATTGTGGTAAGTGTGCACGCTAGGAATTTTGTGCACTTTCTAAAATCCTGTATGGTAAGGGTTACGCGCTGTAGCCTCATTCCATTTCTGTGAGTTGGTTAGGCCCAGGTATTCGCCTTGGGCTCCACTCAATCTATGTCTCCCTGTTGGTTCATTACGGTATTTCTAAATCCATATCTATGGTAAGTGCTCACGCTAGTTCTCTGTGCACTTTTTAAGTCCATATTCATGGCAGGTGTGCACGCCAGCCTTTGTGCACCTTCTTAGAAGCTTTTGTGGTAAGTGTGACGCGTTGTTGTCTCGTCCCCTTTCTCTAAGTTGGCTCTGGCCCCGGTTACCTTGGGTCCCACTCTCTGCATATTCACTTTCTAGACAGGGTGTTACTACTAAGTTTCCCTGGGTATCTTGAGATCCTCTGTAGCTAGTTCTTAATGCAGGAGGTAGTCTCTGTTTTGACAGGCCAGGATATGGGGTTGTAAGTAGCCCTGATACTCTGCCTTATCCCCTTAAAGGAATCCTTGGTTATTTTTTGATTCCAGGCTTGAGCTTTGCTCTGGGCTCGGGCTTTATACAAGCCAGCCCTTACAGGTAAGTTTGGTGCACAGCTCAGGCCTTTGGCCGTAGGGGATTATGTCACTGACAGCCGTCAAACGTCCTAGGGGCAGCTCCTTTGACTTGTTGAGTTGGTACTTAGTACTCGCCTTGGTATCGGCATGCACTCCCCTCAGCATGGCAGTATAGGTATACCGTTCCCCAGCGCGACCCCTAGAGGACGCAGTTGGAAGTTCCCTCGGAAGGGAACGTCTCAGGTTACGTATTTAACCATTGTTCCCTGAGAAGGGAACGAGACACTGCGTCCTCTAGTCTCCTCGGCATGATTCGGATATAGCTTCAGACGAAGAAGCGGATGACGTGTTCTACCGGTGCTCTTTTATACTTTGGATGCGCCGGTAGTGACGTCATAGGCTGTTGCCGGCCAATATCATTGTCGTGTTTAGATGTATGCTTCAGACACCGGTCATGTCGAAGGCATTCCCCATAGTGACCCCTAGAGGACACAGTGTCTCGTTCCCTTCTCAGGGAACCATGGTTACATATGTAACCCGAGACGATTTCTATAAACTGTGTAGTCTTAAAAATGAAAATACATTTTTTTGGTATGTTTCTTATGTTCTGTATCTTGATTTTATGTTAAGTACATTTCTAACGCCACAACAAACTCCTTGTGTGCTTGTGCACACTTGGCCAATAAATCTTTTTCTGATTTAGAAAATAGCGTAGAATAAATAATCAAAATAATACAAATAATCAGACTGTAATAATGCTGGGTACACAGATTTTCTAATTAATCGGGATCTTGTTATGAACAATCCCAATATTGGTTTTTGACCTCTTTTTTTTTACTTTATGCTTATTTTCAGGGACATCTACTTCTTTTGAACAACTTGACGAGTTGTGAATGTTTGCAAATCAGAATCAAAGTGAATAAATAAATCAGGAAATCTGCATCAATACCCAACCCTAGACTGGAGTCATGTTGTGTTTAATGCAGTGATGGATAGATCAGTGATTCCAAACCATCTTCTATCTTAGAGACCACTAACCTAGACCTTGAAATCTATTTGTGGATTGTGTAACTATAATAATATCTGTCAAATAAGTGACTTATAATAAAAAAAACTGAATGTCCATTGACATTCAGAAATAAAACTATGTACTGTATAAATAGATTTCACACTGTAATTCAACACCTGGCCTGCCCTAGTTGTTTCTACACATTATTTTTATACCAGATGAAGGGAATGTACCACAAGTGTAATTTCTGTTCAAACACAGAAGATTATTTTATGAGCATATAGCATAACAGTTGTTCATCGGTAATAATGAATGATACAGTTTAAAGCCTGTAATGAAAAAGTATAATATATGACCTCTTTAAGTATCTGAGTTCATCTGCATCTATTGTGGGTTTGAGTGAAGAGCAATCTTATCCAGGACTTACCTGGATCACACATCGGGCAACACTCTCCATCAGTTTCATATTCTGCATTATTGCATGCTGCCACACAAAGCACAATCTTCACGAAGAGGAGAGGAAGCAATTGTGATAGATTATAGAATATACACATATCTGGGAACTAAATAAATCATCTGCAGAGGTGGTCATTTTCATGGAGCTGAAAAAGAGATTTGTGTTAGATGGCTTTCAGAAAAATAGACAGAAATCAATTGTGCCAGACACTTTTATTTTTTATATTTACTAAAATGCATGGGCCTCAAAACTAAACATCAATTATGCATTGACTCATTATTTTATACATTAATGCACAGCAGGTGGCATGCCAACTCCTTAAGACAAGAGGAATGACAATTTACAAAATGCCTATATTTCATATTATACAACATATTTAGGAAAGAAAGTTAAAGCATTTCTTTTTTAATTAACATTTGAAGATGCTGTATAACTCCATTCACTACATCTTATCAAAAGACAAAACTGCTCTAAATATAGTTCAATTATAATATAGTTCATTATAAGTGAGAGGAGTACAAAGGAAATGTATGATATAAATACCAGATGAATCATACAGCAATCTCACATGGGTTTGCAAGTAAAGCTCCCATATCTGTAGCAAACAGAAACGTGGGTGAGTGAAGTACTGTGAAGGTTTGAAATAAAGTATTTATTTAAATCACACATAACTATAAAAACATAAAATGTTAAACATTTACACTTCATGGTGCATAATGTTTATCTATGCTTTAGCCAATCAGAATACTGAAACTTGAAGTAATGACTGCTAATGAAAAACTCCTTGCTGAGTATTGAATTTAGTTTAACACAAGTATTTTCGACCTTCCACCTCGCCCTGCAATTTAAACAAGAATCTGGACTTTTATGTAAATGGCTCCAGTCATAATTACTTTACCATTTTACAACAGGGACACAAAAAACGCAAGGAAGGTTACACATGACTACACGTGGGACGGACAACATGAGCTGTAATTGTCAGGGAATTCACAGACAGCTCTTCATATCAAAGATGACCTTTCAGTGTGTTCTTTTGATATTCATCTTTTGTGAGTCACTTTGAATAAAAGCACCTGCTAAATGAATACATGTAAATGTAAAGGAAAGAGCAGGGGAGTTAATTAATGCTAATCGCGGCCACTCTAGTCAATGCTTGTGTTTATACCAGCCGCGCTGCGCACATTTCAGAAGCGTTTTTTTGACTTGTAATCATAGGAAAACCACTATTTTTCAGGTGCTATATAGCACTTTGTCAAATGGTGCCATGTTGAACCATAAGAGGTGCCATATAGCACTTTTTCTCAACAATGGTGC
>NW_015506993.1:27716-30691 GCF_001515645.1 Sinocyclocheilus grahami
GTAGAAGGCTCGGCTCCGAAGCGAAAAGCTGATGTGCGTTTGCAAACACGCGAAAACGAAACACGCACGCCAACTGTCATTGGCTTGTTTAGTTAACACTCGAAGGTGATTGGGCTCTCGGGCGAGATCCCAATTCGTCAGTCACTGACGTAACGTAGAACGTGACTGACTGAATGGGAACTCATGGCTCCCAGCATGCACTGCGACATGAATAAATTATGCAGCTGCATTGTCTTGGTATTTTCTCACATTGTCACGTAGTATCGTAGAACTGCAATAATATAAAGCTCATAAAAGAACTACAGATTTTGATCAAATGCAACCAGAGACTCAGACGCATGAAATGATTTTACTATAAGTTCCTTGCCATCATGTGTGCTTTATAAACACTATTGTAACAGCCAAAGAGAAACTTATTTTAACTTAATATTAAAGTCAAGGGTCAAGAGGCAACTAAAGCAAACACTATTCACCAAAACGGTAAGTTGGGGGGGAAAAAAAACATCTAAACATTAATTCTCAATAAAGAACTTCTGTTTTAGATACTCCAGAAATAAAGTCTAACCGGTTAGTAATGTGTGAAGTTGGTGTTGCTGTTTGTGGAGAGGTCCTTTTTTTCTGAGGTCAAAGGTCTCATGTGGGGGCCCTGGAATATTTCCTTATCTTCAAGAAATAGACTGTATTTTAATGTTGTTTTAACCCTTTCCCCAACTAAACTAAGAGACTAAGAGAGAGTTAAAGAACCTTTACAGAACTATACAGGGGCTTAACAGGTTCTTTATACGGTAGTGGTGCTATATAGCACCTTAACCACTCCAAAGAACCGCTGAAGAACCTTTTTTTTTTTTTAGAACTTATCGCGAGAGGAAACAATTACATTTTAGTCACATCACATCGGTTAATGGAAACGCCGTCATATCACAATACTTTTTTTTATCAACGTTTACAAAATATCGCCTAAGTTTTGGGCAAATCTGTAATGGAAATGCGCCTATTGCAGCTGCAGCAGATGACAGGAACGTTACAGAAACTACAGAAAATGAGCCAGATGCAAGGCTGATGCTATAGTATAGGCGGTACAGAAAACAAGCTCGATGCTATCATAACTAAACATGTGCTAGTATTCGGTAATGCGATATATCACGATAATGAACATGCACGATATTGTTATCGTGGGCACTTCAAAATACAGAGAATTACTTATTACAAATTATACAGAATTTTGAATGCATTTTAAGAATGCTTTTCCCATCAACTGGTCACAATGCACTGCTGTATGCTGCGTCAAAGACGTGGACTCTGATGTAAACAAGCATGGATGAGAAGCGCATGGCGGAGCGCGTGAGAGACGTTTTGAATGAAAGCACAATCACTCTCTGACAGCAGGTGGCGCTGAACAGCAGAAATGCAGCCGTTACTCCAGAAACCCCGTAAACAAAGCAGCTGCCTACTTTCTGTTTCTGAAACGTATTTAAATTATTTAAACAGCCATTCAGATTTGTGTATTCGCTATGGTGTTCATCACAGCGCCAAATACTTAAATATTTAGAATAATAAGATATTTATTTTCAATTTTTTGTTACATTGTAATCTGGACTAACATGCCCTAGATATTGTCTGAAAGTGTTTTGATTCTTTAGTGTTCGGTCACACTTTACATTAGGGCTTCATTAGCTAACATTAGTTAATTCATTAGTTAATATAAACTGCCAATTAAAAATTCTTCTGAACATTCATTAATCTCAGGTAATTCCAATATTTAATAACACATTGTTAAAATCAAAAGTTGCAATTGTCTTATTTAATGAGCTAACATGAACTAAGAATTGTATTTTTTAGTTATTAAAGTTATTAAACATGTTACACTGTATTATGAAAACACTTTTTTGCAACAAAATTTCAATATCATGATAATACCGTATACCGTGATAAAAGCATTAGCAATTAATCGCAACATGAAATTTTGATACCAGCATATCCCTAAACTTAACATTACCTGGTAAATTAATGTAGCATATATGTTATCATTAACATAACAGCAGGGGATTATTGGCATATAATAACAATGAGTTTTTCTTTTTTCGCTGGATTAACATTAAATACAGCCAGCAGCTGGTAAATGCGGTCGCTTTAATAATCCAATGATCCATCCCATTTATTTCAACAGTTTGTTCACTTGAGTAATACACGACTGTTTTCGGTGATATTCGCCATGATATCATTGACATGAAGCGCCAGAAGCAGCGAAAGTGACCACGCGACGTGGCTCTATCACACAACACAGCTCGCAAGCACTGAATTGAGTTATTTCATGTGATCTTGTGCTTAAATGGTGTAAAATTGCTTGAATGTTTTAATCAGCAAGGCTTAAAAACTCTTTTGTGAGGACACAGCATTATCATCAGTCATCTGTCCCGACTCCCGAGCATCTTTCATACTGGCCTCTGGACATCGGACAGTCATTATTCTAGAAATCTGACCCGATAACGAACAACTATTTTAGCTTTGCTTGGCAGCATAAAGGAAATGTATGCATTTATTTATAAATTTAACAGATTGAAAATGAAAGTAAAAGAGGCCCATTGAAAGATTTCTTATCCTGTGGCTCCCTCTAGTGGACTGCAGTTGTGCTCTATAGGGGGCAATATTTGCTCAGCCAATGTAAGTCTATGCTAAATTTTTGATTATTGATTATTGATAATTAATACGAAAACTGTAAGTCCAATCAGTTAGAAAAGATAAAGCAACAAACTACAGATCCGGTCCAAGAATAATAAAATGTTTAAATAGTATAATAGTTTTCTCAAGCCAACATAACTAGCTAATAACGTCACTAATGTTAGTGCGGTGGATCAATGAATGCAGGAGAAGGGGAGAGATAACTTAGATACTGTGTATGTGTGTGTGTGTGTGTGCACAGCAGTAAACTGAATACAGTGTTAAATATCTCCTTGTTTCAGATGATGAGAGAGATG
>NW_015506993.1:30701-36012 GCF_001515645.1 Sinocyclocheilus grahami
CACCCGGCCAGGCAGCTCACCTCGCTCCTGTAGTTTGTCTCATCTTTATTTTACTCAAGAGTTTTTTTGCACCAAAACTAGCTGGAATTTAGTTTAACACAAGTATTTTCTACCTTCCACCTCGCCCTGCAATTTAAACAAGAATCTGGACTTATGTAAATGCATTCTGTTATAATTATTATATTAATTACTATAATTACCATTTTACAAAAGGGACACAAAAAACGCAAGGAAGGTTACACATGACTACACGTGGCAAGGACAACAATCCGTGACCATTGTTTGCTATTCTGAAAACTTTACTTTCATTTTTAAATCTTGTGCAATATATTTTTACTTGTGTTTTTAAATGTTGTTTTCATGCTTGTTATTTTTTTATCCGTGACTGCAATACTTTAGGCACGATTCTGATCCCATAAACTGCTCCCCGGCCGCAGCATAAATGGCTGCCCACTGCTCCGGGTGTGTGTCCGGCCAGCACAATCAGTTAGAAAAGATAAAGCAACAAACTACAGATCCGGTCCAAGAATAATAAAATGTTTAAATAGAATAATAGTTTTCTCAAGTCAACATAACTAGCTAATAACGTCACTAATGTTAGTGCGGTGGATCAATGAATGCAGGAGAAGGGGAGAGATAACTTAGATACTGTGTATGTGTGTGTGTGTGTGTGCACAGCAGTAAACTGAATACAGTGTTAAATATCTCCTTGTTTCAGATGATGAGAGAGATGAGAACTACTGGCCAGCCTTGTGGACTGAAAGTCAGGTTAGGGAATTAAAAACAGGCACTCTTAAATGTGTATTGAAAATTCCCAGCTGATCAAACCTGTGCTCCAGGGACCATATTCATATAACATCTAAGGATAAATGTAGCTCTTCACTGGCTGAGTGAGTTAGATGATTAACACTAAACAGCAGAAAATCAGTCTCCCCAGCTGTAAATGTCATTGGCTGTTAAAGTCTTGTGTTGCTTATAATAAATGATGATAAAACATAAGCCGTCTTTCAGAATGCTCTCAGTTACATGTAGATGCATACTGTATGCTTTAGTGAGTGTGGCAGCGAGTATGAGGCTGGGAGGGAAAATCCCAGTATACTCACTACAAAAAACTAGACTACACCACTACACTACAGTCTCTAAGCATGCGCATCACTGCTAAAAAAAAAATTAGCATTGAGATTAACAAGAATACAAAATAAGAAACTCACAAAAATTGCAGAACAGTGCAGCTATAGACTTGTTTGCGACACATAACTCCCCCACTTTCAGCAGAACACAGATTTCATTTCCCCCACAGAACTGGAACAACAACTTTCTCTTCTACTTTTTTTTAATCCAGCATTTCTGCTAAATGAACTGATTTTAGATGACCTTTCAGATTTATTTAATTATAAAAATCTTTATAATCCAAGGGCGTATAGAATTTAGTAGTAAGCTAGGACATGTTCCTACCAAAATCCAGTGATTACTATATTGTCCCTAGCAATAATTTTGATCAAACAATTAAATATAAGTATAAGTAACCACTGTTGTTGTAATTTCGTCCTCATCTGAAATAAGACAAACCGTTGATATTACCTGAAGTTAAAGTTAATACTAGGCACTCACCGAATGTTCAGCAAACGACATTATTTGGCCGAAAATAATAAAAAAGCTTATGACATTTTTGGTGACACGATTAAACAGCACTCAGTGTAAAGTGAGAAGTGTGCACTCTTTATAATGCAGCAAGCATGCGGGCAGTGTGGAAGCATTTAAAAGAGAAAGAGCAAAAAACATCACAAGCACCGACAGCAAGAGACTGTTTAGCACTGCATCTCATGTCTTCGATGAGAAGAGGAGGGGTGGGTGTTGCTGGTTTCTATATGACTGAAATAGCGAAACTGCCTTAATGGGTCATGAAACCCCGGTTTCAGCTCTGATTAGTTCTCACCACAGTTTAAGAAATGCAAAAAAAAAGTGTGTGTGGTGTGAAGTGGAGCGGGGGAGAGACAGAACACACACAGTTTCAGGTTCAGACAGTTTCGTTTTGCTCCCATCGACTGCACAGCCATTTGCACTCTGCATCGAAAACATAAATTTGCTGTTGCACCTCTGAGAACTTTTAAGGCTTATTCTGCAGTGTTTATATAAACCTTTTGACGGGTTATTGTGTCACAGAGCTGTAAAAACGGTTATAGTCACCAAGTGAATGAATCTCGTTCTTATTACAAAGCAAAAACAAACCCTCTTCTTCCATCCATGAACATTTCTCTCAGTTAATGTGCGCGGTGTCATCTCACAGTCTGAAGCGTCTGTCATAGCTCATCAACACATGCTGCTGTGAATAATTAAGCAATAGGATAAGAACACGCAGTCTCATGAATAATTTAATAGACACCGACGCGTCATCGATGTACTATCGTCCTTTGCCACGTCACAAATTGTGACGTCAACACGATGAAGATTTTAAACCCAGAAGATGAAAATAGCGCAAAAAATATTCAAATTAACCAGTTTTCTCCAACAGTTAAAATAATCTGATGCTAACATTGTCTTCTATGATGTGCAACACAAACACTCTGCTAAAATCTCAAAAACAGTAGTCTGGGGTTTCATGACCCTTTAACCAATTAGTAAATAAACTGCAGAATGTTATGTTTTCTAATGCACTCATGGATTGCATGCTCCGTAACATTTTTATGAATTTTTACAAGGCATGGATGTGACAACGTGATAGTTGCAACAAACATCTTCCCAAATTCGTAATAAGAATCATTTATAAACCTGCTGTTGTCAACAAAAAGAAGCACTGAGGTCTTCCTGTGGGTTTCTGCCAAAATAAAAGCTGAGAAAAAGCAAGAACTCCTTCAACATTCATAAACATTAGTATTGTAATTTTACTGTTGTTCTGTAAAATAAAAATAAAAAAGTAAGACAATAATAATGATAATAATAATTACAACAGCTCTATTAATACATGATAACATTCACACAGTGTTCAAATTGGGATCTGTAATATTTTCTAACGTTTTAAAATAAGTTTCTTCTGCTCAGGAAGGCTGCATTTATTTGTACAGTAAAAAAAATACAAAAACAGTAATCTTGTGCAATATTTTTACTATTTAAAATAACTGCTTTTTATGTGAATATGTGTTAAGCTGTAATGTATTTCTGTGATGCGCAGCTGTATTTTCAGCATCATTACTCCAGTCTTCAGTGTAATAGTGATGTAGACATGTGGGGGCGTGTTAGAACGAGCTGTTTTAGGCAGGCGTGGCTGACTCTGAACTTTTATAAAGAATATCTCTTTGGATTTGAGACTTTAGTCTTTGCAACTTTACAGATCTTCTTTATGCACCAAGAGCTTGTAACACTCCAAAGAGAAAGGAACAATTGAAATGCATCATATGACCCCTTTAAAGAGACAGCAACCTAAATAAACCTGCTGCTGTCTGTCATTAATGTTTATTTATACATTGAAACCAACCAGTGCTATTTTTAAAGTTAAATAGATTATTCCGTTTCTGAGGTATTTCTGTACCTGAACTTTACTGTTATACCTGAAAAACTTAAAACACAGTTAATTTTAGTTGTATCTTGTTATTGTATTTGTTTGTGCCATTGCTTATCATTTATATATTCTTATTTTATTACTGACTGTTAACTTGTATTTTTTAGTTAAAGTTAATTCAATTCAGAGTTTAAAATCAAAGTTCTATTTAAGTATCTTCCTCGCAATATAAATATGAATCAACAACATTATACATTGAAAAACACAAATACACTGGATGACAAAACCCAGTGGATGATTGTAGTTTAAAAATATGTCTAAAAAATACCCTAACTCCCCTTCAAATAAAAAATCCCCCCCATAAGAGCCACCTAAAGAGGGAATTTTATATATACATATATATATATATATCTTTTTTTTTTAACTACGCATTTTGGGCTGGTATTTTTTTTAAATGGGCGGGTTTTACGCTGTAGTTGGGCTGGAGATCTTTAATCCAATCTGGCAACACTGAATGCACAATCATTCCTAAAT
This sequence comes from Sinocyclocheilus grahami, assembly GCF_001515645.1. Classification (NCBI taxonomy): domain Eukaryota; kingdom Metazoa; phylum Chordata; class Actinopteri; order Cypriniformes; family Cyprinidae; genus Sinocyclocheilus; species Sinocyclocheilus grahami. The sequence continues at coordinate 34,732 of NW_015506993.1, forward strand.
GAAACACTGCTGTGTTTGCTCGGAGACTGAAATGTTTTGTTGAACTGTAGTTACACGGGATTCAAACCGGAGCTTTTCACCTCTCAGGTACACCTCTGTACTCCGTGAGCTACCGAACAAACCTATTGTCTATGAAAACCCATTGATATGAAGCTGGATATGTGCGGTGCTAACAACCAAAAGCGTCAGTTTTCAAATCTCCCAGCATATTAAAAATGTTTTGAAGTCACAACATAATACTCCTCAAGTAATTGTGCGAAAATTACGCTTTATTAATCGAAACTCTGTAAATCATACTCTGTGTGAAAATAATTTAAAAGGTGTCGGAGTTTTACTGCCTCTAGTGTTCATTTTTTTTGGAAACGGCAGTGATATGTACTTATTGGTACGTATTTCGCGTCTTGCAAAAATGTGCCCCCAGATACGTATTTGCAATGAGACCGGGTAGATTTTTTGGGAGTATCTGTACTTTACTTGAGTTTTTATATTCCAGCCAACTTGTACTTTTACTCCACTACATTTCCTAATTAAAATGTATACTTTTACTCCGATACATTTCCCGAAATGTCCACTGAGTGGCGCTAAAACACGGGTTCAATACGTCAACCCTGGCACGTTTTTATTACGTTGATATAGGTACGTATTGCTGTGTTTTTATTGCGTTTCTTCAGGTACGTATTGCGGCGATTCAGAATTCAAATATCCGGGGACTGTCGCTAAAAGTTCATGCTCTGTCTGTTGGAAATATGCCCTACACCAAACCCAACCCTAAACCTACCGATAGTGTTAACAAACGCAAAACTGATATAAAAAAACACATTTTTTGATACAACCGTGCCATTTTAACTTTCTTATATGCAGATCTGAGAGCTTTTCACCTCTCAAGTACACCTCTGTACTCCGTGAGCTACCGAACAAACCTATTGTCTATGAAAACCCATTGATATGAAGCTGGATATGTGCGGTGCTAACAATCAAAAGCATCAGTTTTCAAATCTCCCAGCATATACAAGTTAGACTCATAAAACACCTTTGCTCAGGAGCAAACAAGTGCGCGCACAACCACGGATGATTCATTTCCCTCACAGGTCGAGTCTGGGGTCTGCGATCAGGGGTGGTTTAATGTGGTCAGGGGCCCCTAGGCTGCTCTTTGTGTGAGGCCCCCTTTAATCATTGCTTTACTGGAGAAATGTATTTAGTGCCATACATGGTCCACATGCAGATAGTAAGGTGAACTGGCATACACACACACACACACACACATACACACACACACACACA
>NW_015506993.1:36605-38971 GCF_001515645.1 Sinocyclocheilus grahami
AACACGGGTTCAATACGTCAACCCTGGCACGTTTTTATTACGTTGATATAGGTACGTATTGCTGTGTTTTTATTGCGTTTCTTCAGGTACGTATTGCGGCGATTCAGAATTCAAATATCCGGGGACTGTCGCTAAAAGTTCATGCTCTGTCTGTTGGAAATATGCCCTACACCAAACCCAACCCTAAACCTACCGATAGTGTTAACAAACGCAAAACTGATATAAAAAAACACATTTTTTGATGCAACCGTGCCATTTTAACTTTCTTATATGCAGATCTGAAATGTTTTGTTGAACTGTAGTTACACGGGATTCAAACCGGAGCTTTTCACCTCTCAAGTACACCTCTGTACTCCGTGAGCTACCGAACAAACCTATTGTCTATGAAAACCCATTGATATGAAGCTGGATATGTGCGGTGCTAACAATCAAAAGCATCAGTTTTCAAATCTCCCAGCATATTAAAAATGTTTTGAAGTCACAACATAATACTCCTCAAGTAATTGTGCGAAAATTACGCTTTATTAATCGAAACTCTGTAAATCATACTCTGTGTGAAAATAATTTAAAAGGTGTCGGAGTTTTACTGCCTCTAGTGTTCATTTTTTTTGGAAACGGCAGTGATATGTACTTATTGGTACGTATTTCGCGTCTTGCAAAAATGTGCCCCCAGATACGTATTTGCAATGAGACCGGGTAGATTTTTTGGGAGTATCTGTACTTTACTTGAGTTTTAATATTCCAGCCAACTTTTACTTTTACTCCACTACATTTCCTAATTAAAATGTATACTTTTACTCCGATACATTTCCCTGAAGCATATTCGTTACTTACTACAAAATAGTCAGAAGTCAGAAGAACACGGACTGCAGGAAAGCAGGTTTGACGAATCAGTGTTCTGGCGTCTGCAAGATAGACTCATAAAACACCTTTGCTCAGGAGCAAACAAGTGCGCGCACAACCACGGATGATTCATTTCCCTCACAGGTCGAGTCTGGGGTCTGCGATCAGGGGTGATTTAATGTGGTCTGGTGCCCCTTGGCTGCTCTTTGTGTGAGGACCCCTTTAATCATTGCTTTACTGGAGAAATATATTTAGTGCCATACATGGTCCACATGCAGATAGTAAGGTGAACTGGCATACACTCACACTCACACACTCACACACTCTCTCACTCACTCACACTCACACACACTCACACACACACACACTCTCTCACACTAAGTACCGGATGAAGTGCTTCTTATTCTTACACAAAGACACACAATGGAAGAAAGAGTTTAAACTGAACACAATCTTGCTACTCAAGCTGTGTATGAACATTTTTTATTTACAGAGGATCAAAACCTTTCTTTCAAGTTGTTCTAAAACGCCTTGTCTTTGGACAACTTTGATTAACTATTTTGATCCACTTCAAATGTTGACTACTGTACATTTATTTTATTTTTTGCTTCTTTTCCATTTTACTTTTACTTTCAGTGCGTTTAAGATTTAAAAAAACCTTTTCGTCCTTGAGTACAATAAATATCACATACTTGAAGGCTTTTCCTCGAGTAATATTCTAAACGGTGAGTTTAACTTCTACCAAAGTCATTTTCTGGTAAGATATCTGTACTTTTATTGAGAATGGCTTTCAGGTACTTTATACACCACAGACTAATAATCATAAAGATCACGAAACACCAGCGACATTACAGACAATAGTTCCAGCAGTATTCATTACCATCCAGTGATACAAACATAAAGTCAAGAATTAAACTTACTTTGTCAGTAACTTTGTCCTGCGAGTAACGTTAGAGATGTTACTCAACACAGAAGCTTGTGAAGCAGATCTGGGGCCAGTTCAAAGTACGCAACATTTCCTGCTCTGCGGTCTGCAACAGTGTTAGAGATAGTTTTCTCTTGTTTGGTGGATGTGTCAGAAATGTCAGCAGCAGCATGTATATAAACCACACGGTATTAAAGAGACAGCTGCACAATGTAGTTAACATCAAAATAAATTCACAAGAGCAAGAATATAGTTTGCACATGTTTATTTACATTAAAGTCAAAATAACTGAAATAATAAGAGCAGAAGTATAGATCTGAAACTTCTTTAAGTCTGTCTAAATATCGTTTAGTAATTGCAATGTCTTCTGATCCATATCCTTTCCTCAGGAAGGTGTGCTAGACACTGATTACTGTAACAAAAATACTATACGTATTTATATATTTTGCTATTGTATTGTGGAGTGACACGTTCATAAACTTGTCTATACTCCTCTGATTATATAATGGTAAATATTACAATAACATAGCACAACAACAGTGATCAGCAATAATGATAAGCCTAATACGCACAATAAAAATAATAAGGTCATATAGAT
>NW_015506993.1:40380-57578 GCF_001515645.1 Sinocyclocheilus grahami
TTTTCTTTCTTTTGAAAGGCAAGGCAGTGGCCAAAAGAACTCAAAGTGGCTTTATATTTCCAAGCATTCCTGCGAGTCAGCGCCTGTGCCGATATACACTGAAGATCAGGAGCAGATTGCATTTGCATTTGATTTACATATTAAAGTTTTGTTTCTGAAACTTTACATTTTCACCCACTATCACATTTTTACAGCAAAGCACAAGACAAATGCATGTAATACTCGAGATCTGCAAGCCATTACTGCGTGTACAACCTTCATATCATCTGTGCAATTTTAAACAAGTCAAAGTGTTTTTTTCCCACTGATTTCACTTCTCACAGGAGGTCATGATCAGGTGATTGAGTGGCAGACAGTGAAGTGTCGCTCTCTACTGGAGATCAGCAGCATTACAGCTCAGAACATCACAGCAGAGCTTACAGTGAAATCAGTAAATGCAGTGAATCCCAGTAATTTTGACCAGCCTGAGGATTTTTACAGTATTATCCCATGTCCTTAGATTAATTATTAGCACTAATAAAGAGGTGATTCGTCAAAACATTGTACATACATTTATTCATTTGGCAGATGCTTTTATCCAAAGCGACATACAGTTGAGGAAAACAACTTATTCATCATAAGATGGCAATAAACACGAGAAGTGCCTATTATACAAGTTTTCAGTCATTGTTTAAAACAATAGCTAGGACAGGAAGATATTAATGATATTATAAAGATTATATATATATATATTTAATTAGGAGATTAGAACAATTATTGGAAGCATAATTATTGAATGCTGGCCATTTCTGAAGATTTGTTTAATTCAAGACTATAGAATATCAGTTGCATTAAAAAAAATTGAAGCATTATTAAATGAAGTGTTCATGAATGTATTGTATAATTATTTTAATATCAGCATAAAGCATAAAGTGACTCATTATCTGTTATTCACAACTGAGGGAAAATGTTGACTGATGGATTTGGCATGTATTTTATTAGCAGTGTGAATAAGATAAATGTAACATACTAAACTTAAGCAAACATTCTACAATCAAACTTATGCATTATACATAATACTGCATATATCTAAAATTATTTCCCTTTTGTATGTGTTTATTTTATTTATTTTTTTGCATTTTTTGTTTTAAAATTGAAATGAATATCAGTGATATATATCAGTCTATGCTCATCTATAAAACGTCATGTTACACAACCGTATAAAAACCTTGATATTGTCTTGATGGCCTTTTTCATTTGGAAGGGATGATTGATTTCCTCAAAAACGTGTTTTTTCAAAAACATCGACAGATAATTCGGAATGTTTCTCGTAATTTTGTCAGAACTATATAAACTTTTATTTTACAACTATAATCTGTTCTGTACAGTAGGCAAATCACTCTCTCTGGGTTTGCTTGTGTGTGAGAGAAAGAGCTAATGAGAAAACTATAGCCTACTATTTTATAATGCACAGCGTAAACTGATGCGCTGCTTTAAATACAATGTAAAGAATAGTTGTGTGATTAGTTACTACGTTTATCAGTCACGCAAAAGTAGGCTTAAGAGAGAAAGCAGGACAAGTCATGTGGCTTGACTTAATACTTAGGCTATATTTGCCATGCAATATTATTTATAACTGATACAAAATGTTGTACAGACACATGCAACGAGACTTCTGGTGTACGAGCACTGCATCATCTCTACTAGAACCGCTTGCAATTTGCTTCTTTCAGTGTGTCTCTCATTAAAATCTATTGTTTTTCTGCAAATCTGCTTTACAGGTGATTCTCATCCTGCAACATCCACACTTGATCTGAACTGAATCAACACTGAACTGACTCGATCTGAACTGAATCAACACTGAACTGACTCGATCTGAACTGAATCAACACTGAACTGACTCGATCTGAACTGAATCAACACTGAACTGACTCGATCTGAACTGAATCAACACTGAACTGACTCGATCTGAACTGAATCAACACTGAACTGACTCACAGTCACACACACAAAAACCCACACTAACGCTATCCCATGACTTTATATCACTTTTCCTTTTAGCACTGTGAAGGGCTCACATGTCGATTTTTCCTATTTTGGGCCGTCATGAACAATAATTTTTACATCAATTAAAAAGCTGCTCCGACACTCGAAACTCTTTGTGTGTTTCTGCATCCCACAGCCCTCGTCATCTGCGTCAAGGTCCCTCGTGAGGATGATCAGATACAGGAGTCCATGCATGGCATCAGAAACACTGGAAACCCCTGCTTTAATCAACAGGGCTTCTCACAGCTCATCTAAACCCCAGTAAATGCAATCCTGGTTATCTTGCTTCACGCTTTCACACTCATCCTTTACCCAGGGTTAGAAGTTAATCCTGTGAATTCACAAAAACTGTGAACTCTACTCCAATTCATGTGACCTTTTTCACTCTAGCTGTGAGATGATTATTTCCCCGTGTTTACTGCCTGCAGTATCAGCCCAGATCCTCCTGAAGGAGCAGGTTTGAGTTTGGCTATAAATAGTGCTCTTCAGCTACTGTTCCTAGCATCTCTCTTCTTCTCACAGGTAAGAAACATGTGTCGAAACATTTGATTCCATTTTTCATTATAACTTACTTTACTGAAGAGCTTTATAAGCAAATGTTTTCATCTGGATGACTGGATTATTTGTTACTGTATTGTTTGTCTCTATAATCCTCGTTTAAATCAGGAAGAAACGCATGAAGACAGAACAGTGAAAAAATTAATCTCGCGAAGCTTTTCAGATCAGATCAGATCTGCTGGAATGAGATAAGAGTGAGTAGATGAGTAGGCCATCAGTGTCACGTACTTTATCAGCTTTATTAGGAATACGTTTTAATTACAAATCTGCTGCTTGTTCAGGACTTGATTTCATGTTCACCTTAACCTGAATTTACCGTACATTGACTTTGATGACTTTAAACGGTGTTCCTGCCTGATTTACCAGAAACAAATTTAGTGTAGAATGGAAACAATGCATGCAGAAAACAGCTGGAGCATCAGAAACCACAGACCAGCAAAACCCAACAGGACCGAGAGAGAAACTGAGCACAGAAATGAGACACAAGCCAGTGAACCACAAGAGGAAAGACTTGTTAGATGTGACAGTATGCGGAGAATAAAGCCAGACCGTAAGTGCTTGTTCATTATGAAACTTTAAAGATGTTTTAGATTTGCTCCTGTTTTCTAAAGAGATACATCAGACTTGTTGCCGTCACAGATGAATGTTCACAGATCAGTGTGCTTGTGTGTAAATGACAAGATGTGTTATTTGTAGACTCAAAACATGAAAACCCCATAAATCCAAAACGATGAGAATAATCTGATGTTTGTGGTTTCCAGTCTCTTGTGAAGACCTGAACATTATCCATCATCACATCAGCTCCTGGACTCTTTCACAGACTCGTCTGAGCACAAACACACAGACTAACGAATGGCTTCTCTCTCAGATCTGTGTCTCAATGCTGCACTTTACTGACAACACTCTGCATGAGTGTTCGATCCTCTGCTTCTGCCGTGTTTTACTCCGTATTCTCCACTGCCTCACATATTTATGACTGCTACATTTTGCATTTCTAGTCTACATTTTCATTTAGTATGTATGTATATTTTTACATTCTTTTATATTTTAATATAGTTCCTAGATTCTATATATTTTTGTATAACTCTGTACTATTTTATATACATTTATTACTCATTCTTCCTCTCTATTCTAGATGTATGCAGAAAAAAGTGGAAAACTACATTTTGTATGTAGAGAGACAAAGACAAAGCTTGACTTTAAATGAACAGAAATGTGGTTATATTTGAAGTAGCTCATTATATTTAATCTGGATTTTAAAATAAATAAAATTTGCTATATTCTCATATTTGTAAATCCTATAGAATTATCACGCAAGTGATATGCACTTCATATTTAAGACAGCATTACATTTGATAGTGTTTGGCCAGTGCTGGTGTTTGCTGTCACATACTTGTGTAATATTTTTTTTGGCTTTTTTCACATTTATACTGTAGTTCAGATGATTGAGTGCCTCAAAAGTGTCTGTACAGTCTCGGGTGGATTACCCTGCAGCATTACCCTTTCAAACAGTAATAATATGCACACTTTAGATTCTCATTTGTACTTTTAAAATCCTAATATGTATGTTTAAGATACTGAAATGTACCTTTTAGGGGTAAATAAATAAAGTAAAAGTGTAGATTTTAGCTTTTGTATCTAAGGGTAACTAACACCCCAGTGCCAGATTTGTTTCTTTTTCTGAGATTGTAACTGTAAAAAATGTTCAATGCTGAAATAATATGCATTCTATCTGAAATAATACCTGCCTGTTGTTCATCAGGATCATAACCAAACATAGCACTAAAAACGATCGGTTATGCTGTGTTGGTATAATTTTGAAGGGTTTTTTGAGGAGTAATTTGACTCCTGTAGGTTTAGAAACGGACAACAGCAATAGCTCATTCATATTCATCTAGCTGATGAGGATGTTTCACATCAACCAAATCTCCATAATCTACTACTAGAAGAATTTGCATAAAATCATAGATCAGTCAGGAGTCTCATATAACACATTTTACTAGATCCTTAATATAAAGCTACTGAAAGCTGATGCCATTATTTCGGTGTTAGAGCATTTCAATGTGAGATTTAAATACAAACTACAAGTTGTCGTTAGAGAATACAGTTTGGTGTCATGTTCAGCTTCATATTAAATATATTTGTGCCATCAGTGTCACCCATAAACCAGACGTCAGCTGTGCCTGTGACTGTGGAGAATCACCTGGTCATGATTGAGAACTGTAAAACCTTGCATCAGATCAGTGTATGTATTATGCATTGCATTTAAATGTACAAATATTTGATCAGTTCTGGCACTCCCTGTTGTGGCTAGATTCTGCTGTTAGAGTTACAGAGACAGTAACAGTGACTTTTCGGTGACATTTATGTTTAGCCTAGATAGCGGATGCCGGGTCCCCGAAACAGTTTGAAAACTCCTGGTTCAAGACACTAAGTGATTCTTGTGTAAGCACACTGATGATTCATCTGTTGGTCCATTTATAAAAATTAAAATAAAAAAAAAATCCCTTTTGATTCACTCATATTCACACGTCCATGACTTTATCAGCAGTATTACAGCTCAGAACATCACATCAAACTTTAGAAGAGTGTTAAATTAAATTACAATTAAATTAAATTACAAGAGTAACATGCATTTTTATCAATTTTAATATCATACTATCCTTAAATTAATGATAAAGAGATGATTCATTCAGGCACAGTAGGCCTATTATGCTCTCTTTAAATTTATACTGATTTTAATTTTAAAAACCATTTATAAAAAAATAACCATTACTGTTATGAGAATCAAAGAGAAATCCATAATCTCGCATCCTGACACATTTCAGTAAAGGTAAAGTTTAATTATGACCATAATGCCATAAAATATATGAACGGTACCGAAAATATGCTTGATTTTCATGAAAAGGGATCATTTGAATTTTGGGTGAAATTAAACCTGGTCATGTTTTCATGAGATTCAGTGCGCAGCGCTGACCTCGTACGTCATCCGCCCGGAGCTGCTTCAGTGTACAACAGTGAGCGCAACTATTTACACTAAGTGCAAATAACTATAGATTCTATTTATACTATGGTAAAATAGCAGGATATTCTGCTAATTACTTATTGCAAATAGGGTCAATTATCTGCAGCTCAGCATTGTAATACATTATAAAACAGTAGCAATAATAACTTGTGTAATTTTTAATTAGAATTACAATTATTAAATGGGACAAAAGCCCTGCCTACACCTACCCTAACCGATACTTTATTTTCAACTTTGATTTCCTTCATTTTTATTAAAAATAAATGCTTTTCTGATGTGATTTGAAATTTTAAAAGGGGAAAAGAAAAAAGTTTGCCAAAAGGCAGATTCGAACCCGGGTCGATCGCGTCAAAAGGAGTAGCCCATGACACACACACTTTTCCATCTATGCTACTGAATCTGATGATTGACAATGGTCTTTTGTAATGTTGACTAGCCCAATCACACGCTGGTGGGTGGAGTTAGTGTAAATAGCCTCAGCCAACAAGGCGGGCTATTTGCACTTATAGACACTCCGATTTTTATTTTATTGCCAACAGTTAAACAGTTGCCCACAGAAAAAACACTTCCCACGCCTATTGAGGGGTGCTTTTTATTTAACTTCTTTTGGACTGATGCACTGCAACACCCGCTGAGTGCCATGAAACAGCTTGAAAGATCAAAGACCATTTTTAATTGTTCTTTCAGACTGGATTTGTCTGAAAGAAGAAAGTCATATACACCTAGGATGACTTGAGGGCGAGTAATTTATGGGCTAATTTTAGTTTTTGGGTGAACTAACCCTTTAAGGTCGATCAAGCATCAAATCAATCCACTATGGGAAACAACGAATATTTGTGCGGTTTAATGCATTTGAGACATTGTGTTTTATATACGTTTCATAACTGACATGTCACTGGTATATTTTTCCATCTGTAAAATGTTAGAAAGTCATGCAAATATCCATTTTGCTGTCAGGAGTGGGCGAGGCTTACGTGAGTGAACGAGCGCTGCTGCACGCATGCGCGCTAAACAGATGGAACGCAATAGAATAAAAGTGAAATAATTCTGAATAAAATATGCATTCTGCTAAAATATTTGTTGGACATTAAATGACACATTTTGCCCGGTAGATCAAAAAAGTGTGACATTTACACGCACTCCTGATAGCTTCTCATCCATTGTAGGAGACATGAAACAAACACTTATGTTCAGGATAATGCTGAAAGGGGCTGGGCTCAAGATGGTTGGCTCAAGGGTTGTTTTTCTCTAAGCTGAGAAACAAAGTCAGGATTTTCCTCACAAACGAAAATAAACATTTCATAAAGTTCCAAACTAACGTACAGAAGAATGGCAGAGGATGCTAATCTTAGTGAAGTGATAGAAATTTAAACACTGAGAGCAAACCGAGTAAATTGTGATTTTTGTCCGAGCACACCAAGCAAAAGTCATCCCAAAAAGCAGAAAAATATGGCTGGAGACCATATTTCTTTGAGTGACATGCAGGAAAATATCTTTCGGAATTATTTCTGAAAAGATTAAGATACCGATTAAATTGAAAGCATAGTAAAAGAATATTCTTTCAGCACAGCTTTGGGCAAATCTCTTAAGTTCATTATGATATAATGGATATCATCCAAAAAAAGGGGTCAAACATACGTAGACAGGGCAAGACAAAAGAGTAATCCATTATACAGGCAAGAGTAGATCAGCAGCAAACAACATCCAAAGCGGCAAGGCAAGAGAATAATCCAAAACAGAGGCGATGATCAGGGCAGGCAGCGAATAATAGGAGTGGGTGATTAAATTTTTTTTTAGAAAAACAGTGCAAACGTGCAACATGAGGTAGGCCTGTATGAATTAAATTCAAATTAAATAGTGAAAACCCCCTCTTTTTTTTTTTTTGGAAAGTCTCTTATGTTCACCAAGGCTACATTTATTTATTAAATGCAGTAAACTGTAATATTGTCAATTTAAATGATCTATTTGAATGTTTTAACATATAGGTTACTGTATTGCTGTGATGCGCAGCTGTATTTTCAGCATCATTACTCCAGTCTTCAGTGTCACATGATCTTCAGAAATCAGTATAATATACTTATTTGATGCTCTAGAAACACTTCTCATTATCATCAATGTTGTAAACATTGGTGCTGCTAAATATTTTTGAGGAAACAATTTTTCACGATTCTCTTATGAATAATTGAAATTGTTCTTTGTGTCAGAGTGCGGGAGTTCGTCGCGACATCAGTTTACTGTCATGGATTTGTCGTGTCGCGCCGCATCCACAGCAGAGAACATCACTGGGTTCTATTTGCTTTTGTCAAATCGCACCGCTCGCATCTCGTGTAGACATGTTGTTTTGGCATTTGTGAATCTTAAGTATATTTATAATCTGCTTTACGTTTACCTGGCACTGGAAGTCCCTTCACAAACTTGTAACTTACATGCTTACAGCAGAACCATGCATCGTTCGTTTACATTTCTACATGGCTGCCTGCAATACAACTCTGATTCTTTAATCGCGCCATCTAGTGGTCTGTTATTGATACAACCACAACTGATAACGGAGCGCTCAAGCAGGTACTGCGAGTCATGTTGAGGTAATTAAAATGTCAAATTAATATTTTGCGCTCAATTATTTACTCATCAGGCAAGTGGCCGCATGAGAAGCGGGAAAATTACGTAGTGTAGGGTGACCATAAGTCCCCTTTTCCCTGGACTCTTTTTGGACCTACAAAAATACATCCGGCTGGGATTTCTTAATTGCCCAAAATGTCCGGGATTCGGCTTTTCTTAATCTCGCTCCCGCTGAATCTCTGACCATTGCCGCCTGCTCCCGCAACATGTGTATCGCTCCCGAGATTTTCGTGTCCACTCCTTTAAACATTCTAATATTGTATACAAACAAGGCGGGCTATTTGCACTTATAGACACTCCGATTTTTATTTTATTGCCAACAGTTAAACAGTTGCCCACAGAAAAAACACTTCCCACGCCTATTGAGGGGTGCTTTTTATTTAACTTCTTTTGGACTGATGCACTGCAACACCCGCTGAGTGCCATGAAACAGCTTGAAAGATCAAAGACCATTTTTAATTGTTCTTTCAGACTGGATTTGTACCCGCTGAGTGCGTCATATACACCGAGGCATCCTAGGTGTATATGACTTTGTTCTTTCAGACTGGATTTGTCTGAAAGAAGAAAGTCATATACACCTAGGATGACTTGAGGGCGAGTAATTTATGGGCTAATTTTAGTTTTTGGGTGAACTAACCCTTTAAGGTCGATCAAGCATCAAATCAATCCACTATGGGAAACAACGAATATTTGTGCGGTTTAATGCATTTGAGACATTGTGTTTTATATACGTTTCATAACTGACATGTCACTGGTATATTTTTCCATCTGTAAAATGTTAGAAAGTCATGCAAATATCCATTTTGCTGTCAGGAGTGGGCGAGGCTTACGTGAGTGAACGAGCGCTGCTGCACGCATGCGCGCTAAACAGATGGAACGCAATAGAATAAAAGTGAAATAATTCTGAATAAAATATGCATTCTGCTAAAATATTTGTTGGACATTAAATGACACATTTTGCCCGGTAGATCAAAAAAGTGTGACATTTACACGCACTCCTGATAGCTTCTCATCCATTGTAGGAGACATGAAACAAACACTTATGTTCAGGATAATGCTGAAAGGGGCTGGGCTCAAGATGGTTGGCTCAAGGGTTGTTTTTTTGTTGTAGAATACGATAGGGGATATATTCACACGTTATAAAACTGAAAAAGGATGGTGTATAAAATTGATTTTAAGATACAAATTAGACGACAAAGAATTAACTTGACGGAGCTCAAACTCAAACCACACGGCAGCAACAAACAGGAAGTGACGTCAACTCTCTTCCAAAGATAATAGTGAAATAATTCTGAATAAAATATGCATTCTGCTAAAATATTTGTTGGACATTAAATGACACATTTTGCCCGGTAGATCAAAAAAGTGTGACATTTACACGCACTCCTGATAGCTTCTCATCCATTGTAGGAGACATGAAACAAACACTTATGTTCAGGATAATGCTGAAAGGGGCTGGGCTCAAGATGGTTGGCTCAAGGGTTGTTTTTCTCTAAGCTGAGAAACAAAGTCAGGATTTTCCTCACAAACGAAAATAAACATTTCATAAAGTTCCAAACTAACGTACAGAAGAATGGCAGAGGATGCTAATCTTAGTGAAGTGATAGAAATTTAAACACTGAGAGCAAACCGAGTAAATTGTGATTTTTGTCCGAGCACACCAAGCAAAAGTCATCCCAAAAAGCAGAAAAATATGGCTGGAGACCATATTTCTTTGAGTGACATGCAGGAAAATATCTTTCGGAATTATTTCTGAAAAGATTAAGATACCGATTAAATTGAAAGCATAGTAAAAGAATATTCTTTCAGCACAGCTTTGGGCAAATCTCTTAAGTTCATTATGATATAATGGATATCATCCAAAAAAAGGGGTCAAACATACGTAGACAGGGCAAGACAAAAGAGTAATCCATTATACAGGCAAGAGTAGATCAGCAGCAAACAACATCCAAAGCGGCAAGGCAAGAGAATAATCCAAAACAGAGGCGATGATCAGGGCAGGCAGCGAATAATAGGAGTGGGTGATTAAATTTTTTTTTAGAAAAACAGTGCAAACGTGCAACATGAGGTAGGCCTGTATGAATTAAATTCAAATTAAATAGTGAAAACCCCCTCTTTTTTTTTTTTTGGAAAGTCTCTTATGTTCACCAAGGCTACATTTATTTATTAAATGCAGTAAACTGTAATATTGTCAATTTAAATGATCTATTTGAATGTTTTAACATATAGGTTACTGTATTGCTGTGATGCGCAGCTGTATTTTCAGCATCATTCCTCCAGTCTTCAGTGTCACATGATCTTCAGAAATCAGTATAATATACTTATTTGATGCTCTAGAAACACTTCTCATTATCATCAATGTTGTAAACATTGGTGCTGCTAAATATTTTTGAGGAAACTATTTTTCACGATTCTCTTATGAATAATTGAAATTGTTCTTTGTGTCAGAGTGCGGGAGTTCGTCGCGACATCAGTTTACTGTCATGGATTTGTCGTGTCGCGCCGCATCCACAGCAGAGAACATCACTGGGTTCTATTTGCTTTTGTCAAATCGCACCGCTCGCATCTCGTGTAGACATGTTGTTTTGGCATTTGTGAATCTTAAGTATATTTATAATCTGCTTTACGTTTACCTGGCACTGGAAGTCCCTTCACAAACTTGTAACTTACATGCTTACAGCAGAACCATGCATCGTTCGTTTACATTTCTACATGGCTGCCTGCAATACAACTCTGATTCTTTAATCGCGCCATCTAGTGGTCTGTTATTGATACAACCACAACTGATAACGGAGCGCTCAAGCAGGTACTGCGAGTCATGTTGAGGTAATTAAAATGTCAAATTAATATTTTGCGCTCAATTATTTACTCATCAGGCAAGTGGCCGCATGAGAAGCGGGAAAATTACGTAGTGTAGGGTGACCATAAGTCCCCTTTTCCCTGGACTCTTTTTGGACCTACAAAAATACATCCGGCTGGGATTTCTTAATTGCCCAAAATGTCCGGGATTCGGCTTTTCTTAATCTCGCTCCCGCTGAATCTCTGACCATTGCCGCCTGCTCCCGCAACATGTGTATCGCTCCCGAGATTTTCGTGTCCACTCCTTTAAACATTCTAATATTGTATACAATTTTGGCACATCAGGGAGTCGCTCTCAGGATGCGGTGCATTTAAATATTTTTGAATGAGCATTTGCGCTGTTTACTTTCACAATCACACGCACTCGGTGTAAAGGGAGCACATCTTACAAGATCAGATATTTGTCAGTGAGCTCAGGATCTGTTGAGCAGCAAATACTCCAGCATGCTCTTGTCAGTCATCTCTCCTTATTCTCCACCTGTGATCAGTCAAAGCTGACTCCTGCAACTCTTGTGGGATGCAGGGTTGCCAAGTCCGTGTTTTTTTTCTCTCCACAGAATTGGGCTACTTTTAAACTGTTGCCATGGGTTGATTTTCCCAAGTGGGTTAAAGGTTTGAAATATTGCATAAATTGCATTTGACCGAAATGCTTGTATTGAAACATTTTGCATTCTACCTATGATAAAACTTTCATGGACTTCTACATTAACTGTTCCCTCCTGGTGGAATGACCTTATTATTTTCAAGAAATGGCTGAAAACACATCTCTTTCATCTTAATTTGACCCTCTAACTCTAGCACTCTCTATTCTAATGCTACTTCTTATTTTATCTGCTTGTTTGTTTTTTTTATTTAAAAAAAAAAACGTGACCCTCTAACATTTGCACTCTCTATTCTAACTACTGGTTTTATTTATAA
Organism: Sinocyclocheilus grahami; assembly: GCF_001515645.1. Classification (NCBI taxonomy): domain Eukaryota; kingdom Metazoa; phylum Chordata; class Actinopteri; order Cypriniformes; family Cyprinidae; genus Sinocyclocheilus; species Sinocyclocheilus grahami. The sequence continues at coordinate 52,385 of NW_015506993.1, forward strand.
AGAAAAACAGAGCCTCTAACACTAGCATTCTCTATTCATTTCTGGTCTATTGACTTGTTTTGTTTTTATTTAAAAATGACCCTTTAACACTAGCATTCCCTATTCTTTTTATTTATTACAAACACAAAATAAGCAAACAAACAAAAAAAAAACCTTGCTACGTATACTATTAGGTGAAGCCCCACCCTTGTCCCCGCCCACGAACCCCACCCCCTACTGTCTGCTTTTTGGAAAACTAAAATATGGTCACCCTAACGTAGTGTAGTCTTTATCACCCTGCAGAGATTTATTTTGCAAAATAATCTGCTGACTGACACTATCCACATGACTGACACATGCAGCCTTGCCGCGTCCCCGAGTTTGGGAACCACTGGTCTGGAGCAGGCGATTTGTGCTCTATTAAATGGGTCTGTTACGATTCTCTGTGTTTGATTACTAATGCCTGTGTAGTACAGCGTTGCACACAGAGGATAAAAACGTTCAGCCTCGACTCTTTATCGTCATTTGTGTTAAAATTGGCAAAGCGTACCCTGCAGAGATTTATTTTGCAAAATAATCTGTGGACTGTGCACTATCCCTCAGCCTTGCCGCGTCCCCGAGTTTGGGAACCACTATTAATTTGGTCTGTAACGATGCTCTATGTGTTTGATTACGAATGCCTGTGTAGTACGGCGCTGCACACAGAGGACAAAAACGTTCAGCCTCGACTCTTTATCGTCATTTGTGTTAAAATTGGCAAAGCGTACCAAATTGGACAAAACTATATAAATGCATGAATATATAACGGTATCCATGGTATAGCAAAATCCATATCATGGAACAACATAATACCGGTAGCGCCCACCCCTAGCGAATAAACAAAACTAGATAAACCAGGCAGATATCCAAAAACTAGACAAGGCAAGATAAACATACCAGACTGGAAACTCGGATATGGCTCCGTAAAGTAGCTATCACAATAAACTGTGATAAGTGCTTAAAATACTCGGCATTGTGAGTGTGTGTTGGTCCAGTTTAAATAGTGTCCCTGATGGGAAACAGGTGTGACGGTAATCAGTTCCACGTGCAATGGATTGTGGGAAATGTAGTCTTTGTGGTGAGTAGTGACCTCAGATAAGCTATTGAGCTACCTGCCATCATATTCCTCTTCTCTTTGGGCATGCTAATCTGGTAAGTCTTATCAGTTAATGTATTTTAAACATTTGTAAAGCTAATTTGGATTTGAGCCATTTTAGCATTTTATTCAAAATCTCAAAATGTGTTTTTGCATCGGTTGTGCACGCATAAAAATATTTGTGTAGCAAATTTTAATGACCTCAAAATAGCATGCATTCTTGGACAAAAATGTATGGTTTTCATAGAGGTTTGACAATAATTCGATGCACTTTGTTCCACGTATTCAAATAGTTCAAGTGATATGCTCAAGCCATACCAGTTTGTTATTTAGCTGAGACAATTCTTGCTTAAAATGTAACATTTCAAAATGCAAATTGTGCAGTATAAACAAATATTTAAACAAGGTTTGTATTATGGGATCAGACTGAACACGATATTTCACATAATGTCTATTAAATTAAATAGCTTATTAGTGTTATGTGCTTTATAGATATTTTTCCTAGTGTTTTGGCAAATATTACAACCTGATTCACTTCTCCATCTCTCTCTTTTCAGGTTAAAAGTGAGGCAGCTGGCAGTTCAGTTTGTTACGTTGATGTCCAATTATTAATTTTGTAAGGCTGGAAGCTTACGCTGTCATTTTAAACCAATAATCGGAAAAAAAGCCGGTTGAAGGATGACGTGTATAATTCATATTTATCTGACTCCATTAAAGTTGTTGTTATTCTTTAACCTCTTATTCTATAAAGTTTTTTTTTTAGAACTGATAGGAAAATGTAGGATTTAACCTGAACATTTAGATAATGAAAGTTTCAATCAATAGCATCCTGTGATGATGAAGGCCATTGTGTCACATTTAGTTGCATGTTACCCTTGGGAGATATCATCAGGAGACATGGTGTCAGCTTTCACTGATATGCTGATGATACTCAGTTCTATATTTCTTCACGACCCGATGAAACATACCAGTTTGCAAAACTAACGGAACGCATAGTTGATAAAACTGCATGACTAGTAATTTCTTACCGCTAAATTCTGAAAAAGCAGGTGTTAATTATAGGACGTAAAACCTCTGCATGTAATAACCTAGAACAATGTCAAATACTTGATGGCTGCTCTGTAAATTCTTCGTCATCAGTTAGGAACCCATGCGTGCTATTTGATAGTAATCTTTCCTTTGAAAAACATGTTTCTTGCATTTGTAAAACCACATTTTTCCATCTTAAAAATATATATGTCAAATACTTGATGGCTGCTCTGTAAATTCTTCGTCATCAGTTAGGAACCCATGCGTGCTATTTGATAGCAATCTTTCCTTTGAAAAACATGTTTCTTGCATTTGTAAAACCACATTTTTCCATCTTAAAAATATATCTAAATTATGACCTATGCTCTCAATGTCAAATGCAGAAACATTCATTCATGCGTTCATAACCTCAAGGTTAGATTGTTGTAATGCTTTATTGAGTGGTTGTTCTGCACGCTTAATAAACAAACTCCAGCTGGTCCAAAATGCAGCAGCTAGAGTTCTTACTAGAACCAGGAAGTATGACCATATTAGCCCGGATCTGTCAACACTGCACTGACTCCCTATTAAACATCGTATAGATTTTAAAATCTTGCTAATTACTTATAAAGCCCTGAATGGTTTAGCTCATCAGTACTTGAGCAAGCTCTTATCGTATTATAGTCATCCACGTCCGCTGCGTTCTCAACACTCTGGCCATTCGATAATACCTAGAATATCAAATTCAACTGCGGGCAACAGATCCTTTTCCTATTTAGCTCCCAAACTCTGGAACAATCTACCTAACACTGTTCGGGAGGCAGACACACTCTGTCAGTTTAAATCTAGATTAAAAACCCATCTCTTTAATCTGTTTTACACAACACAGTAACACATTTCTATAATTCAAATCCGTTAAAGGATTGTTAGGCTGCATTAATTAGGTCAACCGGAACCGGGAACACTTCCCATAACACCCAATGTACTTGTTGCGTCGTTAGAAGAATGGCATCTATGCTAATATTAGTCTGTTTCATTCTTATTCCGAGGTCACCGTTGCCACCCAGACATCTAGATATCTAAATATCAGACATCAGGACATCTAGATGTGCCACAGAGACTGATCCCCCCCAAAGACCTCGTCTTCTAGATGGCTATTGGGACAAGACCACAGGAACCAGATGAGTCCTCTGCACAATCTGACTCTGCTGCAGCCTAGATTTAAACTGCTGGTCTCGTCTGGCCAGAGGAGAAAGACACACTATATCGACACACTATTTCCCCGTTTAATACTGCAAAGCTGCTTTGACACAATTTGCATTGTAAAAAGTGCTATATAAATAATGGTGACTTGACTACTTTCCAACCAACCAACAAAATGTCCTGTCACCAATCGTGGCTGTTAGGAAACTAACTTACACAGAAGAGACTTTATTGCTCAGCACATAGAGATGAACTGCTTACCGTGATTTCAGACTGTGATTGTTGTGAGTGAATAAAGAAGGTAACGGAGCGAAACTCTGCCCGCATGGATCACGGTGCTCTGGTTTCTTTACTGCATGGATCTTCATGTGTAGCTTCAGGTGAGTTATAGAAGTGAAACTCCTTGAGCACTGATCACACGTGTGCAGCTTCTCTCTACTGTGGATCCGCTCATGGCTTTTCAGATTTGATGACTGACTGAATCTCTTCTCGCAGTGTGAACACTTGTAAGGTTTCTCTCCAGTGTGGATCCTCTCATGTGATTTCATATTTGATGACCGACTGAATCTCATGTCGCAGTGTGAACACTTGTAAGGTTTCTCTCCAGTGTGGATCCTCTCATGTGATTTCATATTTGATGACCGATTGAATCTCTTCTCGCAGTGCGAACACTTGTAAGGTTTCTCTCCAGTGTGGATCCTCTCATGTGATTTCATATTTGATGACCGATTGAATCTCTGCAGTGCGAACACTTGTAAGGTTTCTCTCCAGTGTGGATCCGCTCATGTGATTTCATATTTGATGACCGATTGAATCTCTTCTCGCAGTGTGAACACTTGTAAGGTTTCTCTCCAGTGTGGATCCTCTCATGTGTTTTCAGATTTGATGACCGATTGAATCTCTTCTCGCAGTGTGAACACTTGTAAGGTTTCTCTCCAGTGTGGATCCTCTGATGCAGTTTCAATTCATTTGCTGAAATAAAAGTCTTCCCACACTCAAAGCACATATAATCTCTCACAGCGTTATGTAACTTCTGATGTGATTTTAAACTTTGCAGCAGTGCAAAACTCTTTCCACATAAAGAACATGTATGTTGCTTCTCCTTCATATGAACGGCCAGGTGTTTCTTCAGGGATGAAGACACATGAAATGTTTTGTCACATTGATCGCATGCGTACGGCTTTTCTCTGGTGTGGAATCTCATGTGAACAGCAAGATTGCTTTTCAATGAGAAACTCTTTCCACATTGATCACATGCATGTGGTTTTTCCCCCGTGTGGATCGTCATGTGGACTCCGAGATGATGTTTGTATGTGAAGGTCTTCCCGCACTGATCACACGTGTGTGGTTTCTCTCCAGTGTGGATCCTCTCATGGGTTTTCAGATTTGATGACTGATTGAATCTCTTGTCACAGTGTGAACACTTGTAAGGTTTCTCTCCAGTGTGGATCCTCTCATGTGATTTCAGATGTCCTGACAGACTGAATCTCTTCTCGCAGTGTGAACACTTGTAAGGTTTCTCTCCAGTGTGGATCCTCTCATGTGTTTTCAGATTTGATGACCGATTGAATCTCTTCTCGCAGTGTGAAATAAAAGTCTTCCCACACTCAAAGCACATATAATCTCTCACAGCGTTATGTAACTTCTGATGTGATTTTAAACTTTGCAGCAGTGAAAAACTCATTCCACATTAAGAACATGAATGTGGCTTCTCCTTCGTATGAACTGTCAGGTGTCTCTTCAGAGATGATGACACAAGAAATGTTTTGCCACATTGATCACAGGCGTGCGGATTTTCTCCTGTGTGTATTCTCATGTGAGCATCAAAACTTTGTTTTAATGAGAAACTCTTTCCACATTGATCACATG
>NW_015506993.1:57618-61960 GCF_001515645.1 Sinocyclocheilus grahami
CAGTGTGAACACTTGTAAGGTTTCTCTCCAGTGTGGATCCTCTCATGTGTTTTCAGATTTGATGACCGATTGAATCTCTTCTCGCAGTGTGAAATAAAAGTCTTCCCACACTCAAAGCACATATAATCTCTCACAGCGTTATGTAACTTCTGATGTGATTTTAAACTTTGCAGCAGGGAAAAACTCTTTCCACATGAAGAACACGTATGTGGCTTCTCCTTCGTATGAACGGTCAGGTGTGTCTTCAGGGATGATGACACACTAAATGTTTTGCCACAGTGATCACACGCATACGGTCGCTCTCTAGTGTGGACTCTCATGTGAATCTCAAGACGGTGTTTGTATGGGAAACTCTTTCCACACTGAAGGCAGGTAAAAGATTTCTCAGCTCTTCTTTCCTTTAAAAATGTCTTTTTAGTTTGAGCGACTCTGGGGTTTTTCTCCAGGTTTGACGTGTTTCTCCTCCACTTCACTCAGTTCTTCATTCTCTTCCATCGGGTCTGAAATGAAAAAAAAAAAAAAAGAAAGTTGCATTTTTTAGTAAACCAAAAATAATTCAAAGCCAGGAATATGAATTGAAAAGTCATAAAAGTGAGCCCTGCTCTAATAACAGAAAAGAGACAACTGTTATAAAATATTGCAATTATTTTGATAAATTAATTATAGGTACATTGATTTTCCAGTTATTATTTTTTAAACATTATAGGCTCATGTAGTGTTTCTGTAGTGAGAACTATTAAATATATTTGATTAACGACAAAATGATCTAATGCAATGTTAACATAAAAAACAAACAAAAAATGCTACGATTTTCACAACAACTTTTAGGTGGCAAACGTTTTGCAGTCAAGAGGAATAGGTTTTATATTTTGAATATATTATAATGTTCAATTTATGTTTTTAAAGACGCCACATAAACGTCCAGATTGACCATGGCTTAAACTGGTTTTTAATCAAGAATTTTTAGCATTAGCTGTGTCCTACAGATTTCACTCAACGATTTTCCTCATTTTAATAAATAGGGCATTTCTTAAAATTGTGACATCATTTGGGCTCTTTTCTACAGCTTCATGGGAGGACAAGAAAATAATCTCAATCCATTTTTACACAAACTGTACAGTGTTGACTGCATTCATCAAGTTACTGTAAGAAACAATCTCTATAACTATGAATAAGTCCTATATTTTATTAGAAATTCAACTTTATCAGTAACTATAAATAAGCTTTTGCTTAAATCCTGTCACCCATTCTGGAAAGTTAATTTACATTTTTGGTGTTTACTGTTTATTGCTAAAAAAAAAAAAAATGTGTAAACTATATTGAGAAATGTCCAAAATTTTGGTAACATTGTTGCAAAAGCATAACCACAAAATAAAAGAGCTAAAACAACATTTAGATTGATTTGATGTTTGCAATCAAAATGAAAGCTTATTGACCATTTGTTGAAAACCAAAACATGAAGAAAAGTTTGTATCCATTTCATAGTTTAACTGTTTATCTAAATCTGATGGACTGCTTGAAGCTTTATAACATTAATGTCCTTCAGCATCATGAATGAATTAAGAGTCAAGAATAAACACCAACCTCTCTGTTCTTCAGTGTGTTTCAGCCTGCAGGGTTCTAGATCACTGTGTTCTCACTGTCCTCACTCTTTGCAGATTTCACTTCTTCCTGATGGAAAAGTCCAGCATTTATTGGCGAATTACTGTGGGTGGAGCTTCACTGATGATGTGTTTGCTGTGGGCGGAGCTTCACTGTGGGTGGAGCTTCACTGATTATGCATTTGCTGTGGGTGGAGCTTCACTGATGATGTGTTTGCTGTGGGCGGAGCTTCACTGTGGGTGGAGCTTCACTGATGATGCATTTGCTATGGGTGGAGCTTCACTGATGATGAGTTTATTGTGGGCGGAGCTTCACTGATGATGCGTTTGCTGTGGGCGGAGCTTCACTGATGGTGGAGCTTCACTGATGATGCATTTGCTGTGGGCGGAGCTTCACTGAGGGTGGAGCTTCACTGATGATGCGTTTGCTGTGGGCGGAGCTTCACTGATGATGCGTTTGCTGTGGGCGGAGCTTCACTGATTATGTGTTTTTCTGTGGGCGGAGCTTCACTGATGATGCAGTTGAAAGCATGAACACAGAAATGGACAGATTTGAGTGAGAAATAAACAGATCCTCCAATGAAATGAGCTTTAAGTGTCAATTTACAGGAGATCTGCAGACGTCAGCATAATAAATGAGGTGAAAACAGCAACTATTGACATGAAATAAAGAGGTTTTTCATAAGCTCTGTTAATATTGATGAGCCTCAGACCATCAACACTCATTAAACAAGCCAGGACCATTATCGGCTCATTTGCATCTCAAAGATAATACTGTTATTTCTCACAATATGACCAGCATTTCAGATGCATGTATTTAAAACACTTACTTGAAATACAAATGCCATTGTGTATTTTAAAGCCTTTGGGGAAAATCAAATGCAATTTGTATTTAAATGCATTTAAGATGAGTATTTTTGTATTTTCAAAATAAAAAGTAAATAAATTGTAATTCAATTGTGTTATTTATAAATTACAATTGTAGCTCTAAAGAGTTACTTATGGCTGTACACGTAGCAATAATTGTTTGAAATTATATAATAAATAAAAAGAAAACAGATAGAATAGAAAAAGAATAGAGCAGGCTAGTTTTAGAGGCCTTTTTTGATTTTTGTTAATTGTATAATAAATAAAAAGAAAACAGATACACTCTTAAAAATAAAGGTGCTTCACGATGCCACAGAATAACCTTTTTGTCTAAATGGTTCCATAAAGAACCTTTAACATCTGAAGAACCTTTCTGTTTCACAAAAGCTTCTTTGTGGCGAAAGAAGGTTCTTCAGATTATAAAAAGGTAAGAAAGAGATGCTTCTTTAAAGAACCTTTGACTGAATGCTTCTTTGTGGAACCAAAAATGGTTCTTCTATGGCATCGCTTGAAGAACCTTTATTTTTAAGAGTGTAGAATACAAAAAGATTAGAGAAGGTAGTGTTAGTTTTTTACTTGTATTGTTTATATATATATATTTTTTCTGTCTAAATGTGCACTTACATATATTAAATGCTACTAAACTGCCAAGTGTGTAAAGCCATCTTTTTGCCATCACCTGTAAAGCTATTTGACTGTGAATCTGAATCAGCATCACAGCACATGCATCATGCACAGGTCTACAATTTAGATCAACCTCAAGACTTTAATGCTTTTCAACATTTCTAAATATTTGAAGTGAAGTGATTCATCAGTCACAGCATTAAACTCATGCATGGTTTAATTATTATATAGACTAATTTCACACTTTTAACACAAGCATAAACATTAGTTTTCTCTGTAATCTAGTTACACAGTTTTCACTGACGTGAATCATGCTGAAGTGAGGTCAGTTACGGCGGTCAAGGCAGTCAGCAGACTTCACGCTGGGTAACTGATGTGAATGGCTGTGAGTGTGAGAGCTGAACCCGTGACGGTCATGAGAACTTCTCCAGAGCTTTGAGAGAGAGTCTGAATCACACACACAATCACATCACAGCACACAGATCAGGTAAGAGCTCATGCACTTTACTCTAAACTCAACACATTAACAAGAGGCAGGCTTTAAATGTTGCTTCAGGGCATTTGCTTCATGAAAATTTGATTTAATTTTAGGCTGTGTTTTTTTTTCACATAGAGAGGCACTGAATGATTATACTGGTTAGCATTATCAGATAGATTTATGTTATAAAATACAAGAAATGTAATTTGCAGCTGGAACAGTGACTAGTTTTTGAGCACATTTCCAAAAAAACCTCTCAACATCTCCAGGTTATAATTTACCACAAAATTTTAAAAAAATTAAAAAGCCATTTTGCATTAAAAATAATTGTATTAGAATCTTTTTTTCATTATTTAACACATAAAATACAAATGTATTATTAAAAAGAATATTTAAATTGCATTATTTTTACATCATGGTAGTATTCATTGTATTGCATTTAATTTATGCAGATTATCATTTTAAATAAAGGTGTATCAAGTTGTTTGCTGTAAACCCTTACTACATTACAATAATAAGAATTAAAATTTAATTATCGATACTGTGCATTAATGGTACTAAAAGCATGCTTAATTTTCATGCAAAATATAATTTTCTATTTTTCTTTTGGATTCAGGGTGAAATTAAAATTGAATCATGACAATTAAAAAAAACAATGGTACTGAAAGCACGCTCAATTCTCACGCAAACCTTATTTCTATTATGAAATTAAAAATGTAATTATCATGACAATAATATGGCAATTACAATGTGTGTGTGTGTGTGTGTGTGT
>NW_015506993.1:63237-63472 GCF_001515645.1 Sinocyclocheilus grahami
CTCATCTGTGTGTGTGTGTGTGTGTGTGTTCAGAGCAGGAGAAACAGCGGTCAGTCGTGGAGAGAGATGATGAGAGCGGGTCAGTACAGCGAGTCTGGATCCGGAGAGGAGAACAAAGTGGCCTTGAACGAATTCTGCAACCTGCAACCAGCGGTACACACACACACACACACACTCTCTCTCTCTCTCTCTCTCTCTCTCTCACACACACACACACACACACACACTCTCTCTC
>NW_015506993.1:63607-74036 GCF_001515645.1 Sinocyclocheilus grahami
TCTGAAATCTGAATAAATAATCTTTCCATTGATGTATGGTTTGTTGGGATAGGACAGTATTTGAAAATCTGGAATCTGAAATCTAAATATTGAGAAAATCATCTTTAAAGTTGTTCAAATGAAGTTCTTAGCAATGCATATTACTAATCAAACATTAAGTTTTGATATATTTACGGTAGGACATTTACAAAATATCTTCATGGAACATGATCTTTACTTAATATCCTAATGATTTTTGGCATAAAAGAGAAATGTATAATTGTGACCCATACAATGTATTGTTGGCTATTGCTACAAATATCCCCCAGCGACTCAACACTGCTTTTGTGCTGCAGGGACACATATAAACATTTGTATTTGAAAATGATATTTACTAGTAATAATTTTATATATGCACTTGAAAACTTAATTTTATTAGTCATTTTATCCCATCCACAATTAATTAACCTAAGTTTTTTTTCTCTGCCACATTTGGTTTCAAAGAATGTTTAACCAAGCTCTTGTTACCCAGAATTCCACAGGGGATAGAGCAAGCATGTGACCTGCTGCAGAGCAGAAAGGCTTTAGTTTGCATCATTAGTCCTGATGTGAGGATTACAAACGACTGGAATGTGTGTGTGTATATATATATATATATGTGTGTGTGTGTGTGTGTTAATCTGCTGTTCTCATGAACAGACCAAAGGATCAGAAATATCTCAATCTTTCCGTTCAAGATAATTAACTGAAATACTGCAAAACTATTAGTACTTTCAGCCTGTAGAGTTAAAAACTAAACCCAAGTCATCAAATTAAGTGCTATCACACTTGAACATCTCTTAGGACAAAAGCATCTGTTAAATAAATTAATGTAAATGTTATCTAGTTTTATGTAGCTCCCATTCCACATTTGTTTCCTCACATCAGATGTGTTTAAAGCAGCATTTCTCCTCTCCTCTAGATTCCTAACGCTCCCCCGGCCTACGAGAAGATCCCCTCCAGACCTTCACCTCCTGCTTACTCACCATGAGTCACAAACTTAAGGAAAATCTGTGGATTTCTATGTTTGCGGGATGAACGATCACACAGTACAAGTGACGGTATACGGCAGGAGTGGCCACAGTGCTGCAGCATTCAGCTCCAGTCTTGATCAAGTCTCACCTGCCTGTAGCTTTCTATTAATCCTTGGACCTTGATGAGCTTCTTCAAGTGTTTGATTAGGGTTCGAGCTGAACTCTGCAGGACTGTGACTCTCCAGGACCAACTACCAAAGCGTGTGGACTACAGCATAACACTGCTGTGCCTTTTAAACACAATGCCATTCATCAGACTTGAGGCTAATAAAGTTTAATATTCATTTAATCCACAAAAGTGTGTTTAATTCAAAGTATTTAAAAAGAAAATGTCATTAGCACCTAAAACTGGTAAGATGCTCTCAGTTACAGATGCAGGTGTTTTTTTACAGATGGAGATTTCACATTAGTTGTTTATTTCTGTTCAAAGTATTTTCTTCTGACCTGTTACTGATGATTTTATTTTAATAATGTATCTTTATCAATCATATCCCTGCTGAAAAATTCAATAGAAACCATCACATACATTTTGGTTTCTTCTACAAATACCATTACAAACTATAACATTTTAACCCTTAAAATTTTTTTCTTTAGTGTGTTTTGGGACATATTCCATTAGGATTTATTGGTTTTAAGTCACCAATAGAACCAGTAGAAACCCACCGGCACCATTACAGTTTCCATTAAAACCAATACAAGTCCCATTATAACCAGTAAAACCATTACAAATTCTGTGATGGTTTCTATTGTTTTTTTTCAGCAGGGATGTCTGCAGTTCTTTTCCAAATGTATGACTGTAAAAGTGAACAAGCATAATGAAACTTATTCACATATTCATTGAGCTTCAGATACCTGACGCTGGAAATCTCAACTATATGAGGCAAACTAAGTTTCTATGAAGAGATGCCGAGCTTCTTATGCAATGAACGGCGTCACTGCATGTAATGTGCTGTTAAATTTTATCATAAAATCTCAGGAAATAATCGGACTCAGCTGACAAAAATGTTTGGGAATCTCTTGATATAACGTGTTTAACAAACTCAAAAGACAAGCACAGTACACCAATGTTTTACTTCAGTCATAAATATGCCATGTTTATTTTCATGAATATAGACGAAACACAAAATCAAACTGTTATCAGATGATGTCTGATAATACTCAACCTATGCCTGAATGCACGAACGCAGGCTTGAGATCAGCCAGACATACTCTTAAATAGACTGAAGACTGTTCTACAGAATAATATTAATCATTTTAATGGAAAATGCTACAAAACATTCAAACCTTTGCATACAAATGGAGTAGAAAAGAGTCAGCCAAACACTGTTATGTACATTACTGGCCATTTGAAATCTCCAAATTTCTCTTTGCGAAACCATTTTTATTTACAACTAAGGATAACCGATTTCCCCTCAATATGTATTATAAAGAGCAAAATGCGCAAAATATTAATTTAGGTATTTAGTATTCAGCCTATCAACACGGGGAGGGAATGGAACCAAAGGAAGCCCACCTGTTTTCAACAAAGCCCAAAACACTAAACAGACTGTCCTCTGTGATCACAACAGGAAAACAAGACAACCTCCAGAACCATTTCAGTGATTGGGTCTCCCCAAGGTATCTGGTTTTCTCAGTGGATCACTTGTGTTTAAAATAGGTACAGTAACGCTACTTGAGGAGGAACTGACCAATTGAGCGGCCATTGGCTTTGCCAATACTTGCAAGCTTGAGGCTGAGGCTTGAATGATATTTAAGACAGCACCATCTGGACTCAACAACAGTTTAGCAGGAGTGGGAACTTGTACAGGAACCATGCTTTGACCTTGCGATGGCTGGGGTAAAATAACAGGCTTTCCGATTGTCCCAGGTTGCACGGTTCTGATAGGTGGACAAGGTGTCATTATGACCGTGCTCATAGATGGAGGAGCGGTTGCAATGAGAGTGTCTGGACTGGCATTGTTTGCACCACCGATTGGTGGAACCATTGCAACCGGAAGTTTCTGTATCCGTGATATCGTGCTGCTCATGTGTGGTACCATAGGCAAATGCCTTGGAATCACAGCTTTTGCTGGTGGTACGACTGGTGCCACTTGGTTTTGGGATAGTCTTCCTGGCAAGAGCACTGGAGAAGTTGTGCTTAGTAAACCTCCTTGGGAAAGAGAGGTTTCTTTGGGACACCCGGCCGTACCTTGTGATGCTGTAACTGAGACGTTGGAGGTTTGAAAGATAGGAAGTCTCACAATGTCTGAAGATACACCAGGACGCAGAGCTTGTGCTACTTGTGAGAGAGCAGTAGGACCAGACACATTCAATGGAGTTCTGGTGCTCAGTTGCTGACGGAGTTGATCAGAGGGTCCAACTTTTGCCAAGGGTAGCCTGACCGGTGTTACCAATCTCAAACCTTGTACAACTGAAGGAACCGTGTGAGTAACTGAAGTGTTTGGACCTCTAGAAACAGTGGAAGCAGGACTTGGGACTTGTAATCCTCCAGGACTGGCAAGACTTGGCCCTTGCAATCCTCGAGGACCAGTAGGATTTGGCCCTTGCAATCTTTTAGGACTAGCTGGACTTGGCCCTTGCAATCTTTGAGGACCAGAAGGACTTGGCCCTTGCAATCTTTGAGGACCAGCAGGTCTTGGCCCTTGCAATCCTCCAGGAGTAGCAGAACTTGGCCCTTGCAATCCTCCAGGAGTAGCTGGACTTGGCCCTTGCAATCTTTGAGGACCAGCAGAACTTGGCCCTTGCAATCTCTGAGGACCAGCAGGACTTGGCCCTTGCAATCTTTGAGAACCATCAATACTTGACCCTTGCATTCCTCCAGGACAAGAGTTGGAGATAAGCAGAACATGGCTGCCAGGTGCAAGGCCTTGAGAAGGTACAACAAATCTGGTGTTATTGATCAGGAGCTGAGTTCCAGGGGCAAGTGGGGCAGTGGTGTTGATCACGATTTTCTCCTGAACACTCTTGGTGGTAGAGGTCAGAGGTTGGATCCCAGAGGACATGACCACCGGAGGAGTTAAAGTGGAGCTGCAACTCAATGCAAAAGTACTGGATACTGCAGAAGCAGAAGTATTGGCTGTTGTTTTGATCAGTGAGTGTGAAGTGCAAAGGGATGTGATCACTGGCTTGTTAGCAGTCACATTAATTGGTAACGTAGTGTGTTTGGTAATTAGGCTTCCTGAATAAGAGGAAGATGTATTTGAAGTAGAGCTGCCAGCCGATAACCCTGTTTTACAGTGAAGAGCATTTAACGCTGAAACTGATGGAGGTACATCTGGTTTCACAACTGACAAAAGTGCAGAGGAAGCCATGTGGCCGGTGCCTAGAGTTGAAAACGTGAGCGTTTTGCCGTCAAAAATCCGAGGTACTTTCGAAGCACTTTCGGTATTCCCTGACAGACTTCTGCTTGCAACCAAACAGCTTTTTGGACCAATCTGGAGTCCACTTGTGGTTGATGTTGCAGGTACTCTGGAGACGATCACAGGTGTAGTTTTCATTGAGGCTTCAGGTTTCTTGTTTGTGCCAAGTATTCTTGATGTTAACCCTGGGACACCGATGCTCTGGATGCTTGTACCTGAAGAAGTGCAGGATAAGATCCCCAAGTTGGGAACTACTTTCAATGCTGGTGTACTAGCAGAGGAAATGTTAACTTCTGAAGTTGACATCTCTTTTGGAATGGTAAGTGCTGAGTTGCTTATGAACATGACCCGAGAACCTGGAACGGTACAGGTTGCTGTAGTAGTGACCTTTGAAGGGATATTTGGTGAAGGTGTGACCAGAAAAACTTTTTGGAAAGTCGATTGGTCTGGAGTTGTGCTTCCTGGTGGAGCCCTTTTTTGTGGGGGCTTCGTTCCACATTTAGAGACCGTATTCTGCTGAGCGCAATCTTTCGCATTTATTAGGAAATTATCACTGCCTTTGCTTGTAGCCAGGAGTGCGGATTTACCAGTGATTGTTGTTTTGCCTGTAGTGCCGTTATTGGAAATCTGATTTAAGGTTAAAGGAGTGACAGTTCCTGCCACAAAAGTAGACGGAGGAGTGACTCCAGGTAGAGATTTAGCAGCAATGGTGGCCGAAACAGCTTGTGTATTAGACGTGGAAGACTTTGACACCAGAAAGGCATGAAGTTGGGGCGAGATGTTAAAAACTGGGCTGGGTGGCAAAGCCCCCGTTCCACTTTCTGATGTCTGAACCTTCACCACTCCTGTGTTGCCTCCTCTAGTAGTGACAAGGATGGACTGAGAGTCTCTAATACACACTGTCCTGAGCTCCTGTTTAGCATCAGATTTGGTCAGACCACTGCTGGCTGATTTGTTCAAGGCCACCTTTGGTTCAGTAGTCTTTTTAGGCACACCAACAGTCGTTATGTTCCTTAAACTGGGAGTAACTAGAGCAGATGGTGTTCTTACAGCACTGGTATCTTTCAAAGGTGCCACCGGTTGGACAGGAACCTTGTTTTCCGGTATAGTGAACCCTGAAACATTGGACATGTACGTTGTAGTCTTAGGGATAGATACAGAGGTCTGGGCTGCCTTATTCCCAGTGCTTTGAATCAGTAGATTTGAAGGCAGGATAACAACTTGCTGCATCGCCTTCGCCCCTGATTTTTGATTTGACATTGACTGCACTGAAAAGTTTACAGAAGTGCTTCCTTGCCTGAGAAGCCCCACGCCTCCTGCCGTCTTGTACACCACCTGTCCAGTGCTTTCGGTTGCAGATGTTGTAGTTATTCTTTCTGTAGAGACAGGTTCAGAGTGTTGCGTAGATGCACAGGTAGTTGATAATTGGACAGGTGGCAGAGTTACAGATGCTGTTTTGTTATGATCCCGCAGAACCTGAGCCATCATTGCAGCCTTCGGATGACTTATTAAGGTCACTTTGTTTCCAACACTCTTAGCCAGCAAAGCCTGGATGGGTTTGCAAGTCCCCTGAAAGCTACTTAAAGGCTCAGGCAACACTGAAGCTTGTGAAGCTTCTCTGGATGCAACTTCCACATTAAAGTCAGATGTCAAAGAGCTCTCTGGGTCCATTTTGCCTCTCTTGCATGGACTCAGTTCCTCACTGATTGCACCAGTTTGGCGCCGCTTTGAACTGCGTGTAAAGGGTCCAGACTCTGACGAATAGATGACAACATCAGGTCTGTCAACTAGGCATCTTGATTCGTGATTTACATTCTCTGCAAAAAAGGGCAGCATGCATCAGTCAAAACAAACATCACAAAAATGTACTGAATGCATAAATGTCTTTGAATTTGGAAAATCGAAAACAGAAGTTGATAAACTGAAACAAAGTGCTGCTTAAACAACAAAAGCAAGAATATTTGAAACACTTCCTTGTAATAAATTCATCAGGCACTTTCTATCACAAATACTTTCATACTGTTTGGTTAGTTATGCATTAGAAATTCAACAATCCTTTAGGGCCTGTATTGTTTTGCTTCTCTTTGCATTGTCAAGAACTTACATAAAGGCCATGCATTTGGTAAAATTAGACGTTTCAAATGTTAATCAGACTCACCTGTTGTCTCAGAATCTTCCTTCATAGTTTTGCCCATTTTGACTTCACTCTCTTCCAGTTTGTTTGTTGTCTCTGCGGACAACAATTCATCTTTGCATGCAACTTCCCCAGTATCTTCTGTATCCATCTGCTCCCTGATGAAGTTCTCATATTCGGGGTGTATTTTGAATTCGTCACACTCCTTTTTCAAGCGCACTCTGTTGAGGACAAGGACAGGGATGAATTCACAAAGCCCTGTTGCCAGGAAAACATCGCCTCAAGGTAGAAAAGAAAAAAACGAAAATATCTAGGTGCCTGTTGAATGCAGCGAGGTGTATCAGTCACTGCGCATTACAATGGAAAGCTCTTTCTTGGATATAATTCAAATTCACCTCCCAGATTGCTTGAGAAAACCTTTCTTTGATCAAAAACAATACTGAAATGCAGAAGTCTGAAAAAACAACAATGTCAAGATTCTCAAAGGGGAAAAATATGATTGCACAGATTTAAGATTTCCCCATCTATATTCAGCATGTGGTTTCAGTGCAACAAGGTAAAATTATTTCGCATTCAAACATTCCCTTTTGAAATTAAATTAAAGCACCAAGGAGGTTTATGTTTACTCCTTTACCTGTTCCTCTGGAAGGCCTTGACGAGTTTGGGTTCCCATGGTAACAGCTCATTAAGCAGCCTTATAAGTGTGATGTGCAACTCTTTCACGGCGGCTCTTTTATGGGGCCATCGTCCCTGAAATATGGCATAAAGACACACAATACATACACATCAGTCTTTAACGCTGCCATGCATCAAACACTAACTCATACTTGTCAAATCCATATCATGCATGTATGCAAACAACCATGTTAGGCCACACTGAATTTGTTTATCTCACATTAAAATGCAAATTTAGGTTCAATAAAGTGATAATATCCGCACAGTTCAGGATATGCATTAAATGCATTGAAATTATTCATGCAACCAAAAATAAATGGATTTTATTTAGTTGCATCAATTGCATGTGCACAACATAAGTCAAAGGTAAGATACTGTCATATAAATTAGTTTGTGCAATAGTAAATGCATGCGTTTGTGTTCCCTCTCTTACTAACAGATCTCTTTTTGCCGTCCAGTTCATCTAGTTGATCTTCTATTTTACTGATTAGGACTCTGAGATCATCCAGACTGGAGCAAACCAACTACAAAAGCAAGGAGATATGGGAGAAAGAAATAAGGGTTAAAAAACGTTTAATTATATATGTTCGTTTTTAATTGCATGCATTCCAATAATTGAATTTATACTGTAAAGCACTTTGGTTCAACTTAAATGTGTTCAAAATAAATAAAGGCTGAATATGTTTAAATGAGTGTGGTTTTAATTATTCAGACATTATAATAAATTCTACTAAATGCTGCCCTCTAGTGAAGGTCTAGTGAACAAATCTCATGTTTCCAGATGCATTATGGGATTCTTGGCTCTCTATTGACGTCTGGAACATTTAAATGTACTTATTTACTTATAAAAGCATCTGCTAAACGAGTAAAAGTAAATGCAAATCATCTGTGAAATGCAAAGCACAAATGCTTATTCGTTTGAAAATAAGACCGATCAATAAAAAGGATTTTCAAATGAGAGAATTTTGAAAGCAAAACTAAAACTAATATTGAAAGTGGTGAGAGAAAGTGTCTGATGAGTTTATTAAGGAGTTCCACTCACTTATTTAATTATTGCAATTAACTCGTGTAAGAATGTTGTACTAGTATTCTAAATTAAAATTAACAATAACAGTGCAAATAATAATAAAAAATTAAAAAGTCAATGAAGCATAAAATATAATAAATAGCATGGAAATAAAATAGTTACAAATAAAAAAAAAAGTGTAAATAAAATAATAATGTAAATTAAAAAATTTAAAATAAAACAATGAAGTGTAAGCAATACAAATAAAATCAATAATAAGTGAAGTATAAATAAAAGAAATAATTACAAATACAATAAATAATAATGAATTAAGTGTAAAAAAAATAATAATTTTTTTATAATATTATAAGTTATATTACACTATTATAAAATAAATATAAATATCACTGATAATAATAAGAAAGCCTATAGTAGGTTTACCATGAAGGCAAGAATTTTTTTTTTTTACATATTAAAACTCGAAATTAAACATAAAAATCTTGCATTAGTGTAGTTTTAAGTTGACATTTCACAAAGTTGACATTTGCTTTTTGTTGATCTCCATCTTTTAAATGCTTTATAATGTTTTGTTTTGCATTAACTTTAACTGGTTTAGCAGACGCTTTTATCCAAACTGACTCTCAAATGAAGAACATTGTGAGCTTTTTTAATCGTAAGGGCCGCATTATTTGCGATGCACAGAGTGTTTTTTATTTGCAGGTAATGAAGTCTTCATCTGACCTGAAACGTGGGTTCAGCTGCCGGCGGAGCAGATCCTAACCTCGCCTTCCCATCAAACCTCTTTCCTGGAGACGGAGAAACACGAGAGCAAAGGCACGACATCTGATCATTCAGAATAAAATCGGGTATACGCAAACAATAAATGTGTGAGGACTGGACACCTGTAAACAAACATATCGTTTTCATAAAGTCGGCATGAATTCAAGGTTATTTCACTAATAGACGTATTGTGACGTATTCTAAAAACAGCATTTTTAAAAAATTAATTATTTCCCATCCTTGATTATTGATTATAGTCTAACATTTTGTAATTTAAAAATGTTAACATGTTAGATTTAAATGGAAAAAAGTGAAATATTTCAGATGCTACATAACACAAACACTCAAGACTTACAATGCATTTCAGCTGATAATATTAAGGCATTCAGCTTAAAGGCAGAGTCTTTTGTAAATAAAATGCATAATTAAAAATTAAGTGTAAATAAAATAAAAAATTACATGAAAAATACATTAGTATAAATACAATAAATAACTAAAAGCAAAAAAAGTTATAAAACAAACTTCATATATATATATATATATATATGTGCGTGTGTGTGTGTATGTGTGTGAGTGAGTGTGTGTGAGTGTGAGCATGTGTGTGTGCCTGTGAGTGTGTGTGTGTGTATGTGCGTGTGAGAGTGTGTGTGTGTGCGCGCGTGTGAGAGAGTGTGTGTGTGTGTGCATGTTTGTGTGAGTGTGCGCGTGTGAGCGTGTGTGTGTGCCTGTGAGAGTGTGTGTGTGAGCGTGTGTGTGCGTGTGAGAGTATGTGTGTGTGCGTGTGAGAGTGTGTGTGTGTGTGTGCGTGTGTGTGTGTGTGTGTGTATGTGTGTGTGCGTGTGAGAGTGTGTGTGTGTATGTGTGTGTGCGTGTGAGAGTGTGTGTGTGTATGTGTGTGTGCGTGTGAGAGTGTGTGTGTGTATGTGTGTGTGCGTGTGAGAGTGTGTGTGTGTATGTGTGTGTGCGTGTGAGAGTGTGTGTGTGTATGTGTGTGTGCGTGTGAGAGTGTGTGTGTGTATGTGTGTGTGCGTGTGAGAGTGTGTGTGTGTATGTGTGTGTGCGTGTGAGAGTGTGTGTGTGTATGTGTGTGTGCGTGTGAGAGTGTGTGTGTGTATGTGTGTGTGCGTGTGAGAGTGTGTGTGTGTATGTGTGTGTGCGTGTGAGAGTGTGTGTGTGTATGTGTGTGTGCGTGTGAGAGTGTGTGTGTGTATGTGTGTGTGCGTGTGAGAGTGTGTGTGTGTATGTGTGTGTGCGTGTGAGAGTGTGTGTGTGTATGTGTGTGTGCGTGTGAGAGTGTGTGTGTGTATGTGTGTGTGCGTGTGAGAGTGTGTGTGTGTGTGAGTGAGTGTGTGTGAGTGTGTGAGTGTGTGTGTGTGCCTGTGAGAGTGTGTGTGTGTGTGTGTGCGCGTGTGAGAGTGTGTGT
>NW_015506993.1:74055-89722 GCF_001515645.1 Sinocyclocheilus grahami
TGTGTGTGTGCGTGTGAGAGTGTGTGTGTGTATGTGTGTGTGCGTGTGAGAGTGTGTGTGTGTATGTGTGTGTGCGTGTGAGAGTGTGTGTGTGTATGTGTGTGTGCGTGTGAGAGTGTGTGTGTGTATGTGTGTGTGCGTGTGAGAGTGTGTGTGTGTGTGCATGTTTGTGTGAGTGTGTGCGTGTGAGTATGTGTGTGTGCGTGTGAGAGTGTGTGTGTGTGTGCATGTTTGTGTGAGTGTGTGCGTGTGAGTGTGTGTGTGTGCCTGTGAGAGTGTGTGTGTGTGTGCATGTTTGTGTGCGTGTGAGCGTGTATGTGCGTGTGAGTGTGTGTGAGAGTGTGTGTGTTCCTGTCATCAATTTTATTTGTTATACAGTATATGGAAATCAAGTCAAGTTCCAAAATGACTATAAACAGATAAAAAAAAAAAAATAACAAAATAAAAAATAACATAAAAAGAACACATTCTACTTGATTAAATGGTTTCAGAATGTGTGCCATTTAATCAGAATATGGAGCAATTTTATGCTACTTGCATGTTAATTTTATGATTCTTTTGCATAATTTTTTGATGAGGAGGGTGAGTAAATGATGACAGAATGATCATTTTTGAGAGATCAGGTTTCAGACACTTGTGTTTAGTCCTCACCCAGTTTGTGTCTCTTCCTCTTGTCTTTCTTCTTGATGTTTTTGGCGGCTCTCTGCAGGCTGCTTCTAGCCGTTCGGTTCTTCAAGCTCAGTTTGCTCGTCTTCGTTTTCTTCACGCCGACCTTGCTCTCTTTCTTCTTCTTCCTCTTCTTCTTCTGGACTCGTGTCGGTCTGGATTCGTCCCGTCGCAAGCGTGTGCTTCCGGTCCAGAAACGCGGAGATTCCTGCGACGCTCCGGAACAATCCGGACAGGGGCTTCGTTCCTCGGCGCTCAAGTGATTTGCATCGTTTCTAGGACTTCTGTGACTGTTCAGAGCCGGCGAGATGCCTTTATAGCAGCTGTCTCCGACTCTGAAACACGGCTCGCAGTCAGACTCCTCGTCTTCGAGCCGCCTGTCCTCCGTCAACTGTCCTCGGACGCTCACAGAGTCCAGAGAATCTTCTCTGCACCACGAGGGAACACCGGAGGAGCATTTCTGATCCAGATCCTCTTCCTCAGCGAGTGAATCTTCCTTCACGTCCCATGTGTTCCTGCTGGAGCTTTCCTCCTCCACCTTTACTTCATCTGCAGACACACAGATCCTTCTCAAATTCAGCTGCAAACTCCATGAGATTTACTGGCATGAGTAGCATAGTGTAGACAAAGCATTAAGCAATAAACATGCATATATAAATGTGTAGATAAAACCTATAATAAAGTTAAAAAATAATTATAAATAAAACAATAGTAGTGTAAATAAAATAAATAATTAAAAAATAATTAATGAAGAATAAATCAACAATAAAGTGTAAAAAATTAAATATAAATCAAATTAAATCTAAATGAAATAATTAAAAATAAAATAAGTGAAATATAAATAAAATTAATAATTAAAAAATATCATAAATTATATAAATACATTAATAATGTTAAATAATATAAATTGTTAAAGTAAAATAAAAAATATAAATAAGATGATTAAAGTTAATAATAATAATAGTGTAAATTAAATCATTAAAAATAAATACATGATATAAACAAAAAATAGTAAATAATACAAATAAATACAAATAAAATTGATTATAATCAATAATAATAGTGTACATTAAAATAAAAAAATTAATTAAGTATAAATAAAATAATTAAAGTGTGAAGAATAAATTAAATTAAAAAATAAATAATAAATCAAGTATAAAAAGTGAAGAGTAAATCAAAATTTTTTTAAAACTGTAAATACAAATTAAAAATTAAATAAATAGCAAATGACGTATAAAAAATATAATAATAAAATAAAAATTTAAGTGTAAACTAAATAAATAGTTAAATTCAAATCTAAATAAAAAATAATAATAAAGTGTAATTAAAATAATAAAAAATAACATAATAAATAAAAGGTAAATAAAATAAATAATATAAAATAAAATTAATGATAAGTATAAATACAATTCTTAAAAATAAAATCAACAATAAAATGAAATGTAAATAAAAATAAAATGAAACGTAAATAAAGTAAATAATCAATAACAAATGATAGCTAAATATATATATTTTTTAAATACAATAAACAGTAAATAAATAATTGTAATGATAACACGACCCACATGTCTGGTCCCTGAGCTCTGCCTCCTCTGGTTCCTGGGATCTCTGGATGTGGATCAGTGGCAGCGGCAGCTCCGCGGCTCCGCAGGGACTCTGGCTGTAGATCCGCAGGTCAGCGCCGCAGAAGTGTGGGAAGTGAATGTAAGTGTTGTCCTGCTGGTCGTAGCCCAGGATGGACTCGCGGCACTCGTGGATGGGCTGCGCGAGCACAGCGTCCTGCACCTCCTTCTGCGTCTCGTACACGTGATCACAGAGGCCCTTGAGGAGCCAGACGCGCTGCTGGAAGGGTAGCAGGTGGAAGGGTGTCTCCTCCAGAGGACTGACCGCTCCCAGAGTCCAGAAGAACTGAGGACAGAGCCCGAGGCGCTCCGCACGCGCCGCCTGAAAGCAACATCAGCATAATTAAAGCTGCACGATAAATCACACTCTATATTATGCAAAAGCTGCAATATTCATGCGTGCATCTTGTCAGTGAAGCACGGTTCTGTGATCAATAGTAAATCTCCATCCGAAGGCCAGAGAACTTATTAATAACTTATTAATTTTAAAAAGAGCTGTATGTTAAAAGCACTGTATGTTAAAAGCGCTGTATGTTAAAAGCGCTACATGTTAAAAGCGCTATATGTTAAAAGCGCTGTATGTTAAAAGCGCTATATGTTAAAAGCGCTGTATGTTAAAAGCGCTATATGTTAAAAGCGCTGTATGTTAAAAGCGCTATATGTTAAAAGCCCAGCAACAGTGTGTGAAAACCTTGTGAAGACTTACAGAAAACGTTTGATCTCTGTCATTGCCAACAAAGGGTATATAACAAAGTATTGAGATGAAATTTTGTTATTGACCAAATACTTATTTTCCACCATAATTTGCAAATAAATTCTTTAAAAATCCTACAATGTGATTTTCTGGATTTTTTTTCCTCATTTTGTCTCTCATAGTTGAGGTATACCTATGATGAAAATTACAGGCCTCTCTCATCTTTTTAAGTGGGAGAACTTGCACAATTGGTGGCTGACTAAATACTTTTTTGCCCCACTGTATATGTTAAAAGCGCTGTATGTTAAAAGCGCTAGATGTTAAAAGCGCTGTATGTTAAAAGCGCTAGATGTTAAGAGCGCTGTATGTTAAGAGCGCTGTATGTTAAAAGCGCTGTATGTTAAAAGCGCTAGATGTTAAAAGCACTAGATGTTGAAAGCGCTGTATGAATGAGTGTGACCTGACCTGGCGTGCCTCCTCGGCGCGGCCGACCGCTCTGTACCAGCTCTGGACGCGGCGCCGCAGCTCGCTCTCCCACCGTCTGTAGAGCAGCGGCGGGCGGCGGCGGACGCCAGATCTCTTCTGCGGGGGGCAGAGGAGCGCGGTCATGACCTTCGCCAGGAATACGCTGCAGCGTGGCATCAGCAGACAGCGCTCCAGCTCGTAGAAGACGATCTCGGGGAGGTGGAGCGCCGTCTGAGCCAGGCACAGGAAGTGACCGATGGCAGGAAGTTCCCACAGACTCCACAGTGAACACGGCTCGGCCAGAGACAGTAAAGCGCTCTCCCAGTCCTCCAGCTCCTTCACTGAGGCCTCCTCGGCCTCCTTACGCTCCTGCTCTCGCTGCCTGTGGGACAGAGAACACAGCTACGCTCACACCAGTACACCACATTCATAACAAATGTGAGCCTGGAGCACAAAAGCAGTGTTGAGTCGCTGGGGTATATTTGTAGCAATAGCCAACAATACATTGTATGGGTCACAATTATACATTTCTCTTTTATGCCAAAAATCATTAGGATATTAAGTAAAGATCACGTTCCATGAAGATATTTAGTAAATTTTGTACTGTAAATATATCAAAACTTAATTATTGATTAGTAATATGCATTGCTAAGGACTTCATTTGAACAACTTTAAAGATGATTTTCTCAATATTTAGATTTTTTTGCACCCTCAGATTCCAGATTTTCAAATATCGTCCTATCCTAACAAACCATACATCAATGTTAAGCTTATTTATTCAGCTTTCAGATGATGCATAAATCTCAATTTTGAAAAATTGACATTTATGACTGGTTTTGTGCTCCAGGGTCACAAATGTGGAGTTATCTGCGTGATAAAGAAAACACAGAATGCACAGAAACTTAAAGCTCTTTACTACAAACTGCCAAAATTACTAGAATTTTCCACCTTTTTGCAACCCTACTTTCAACCATTAAACTCAGAAAAACTAAAAGAGTATCAGGTTGATGAGGATAGAGTTGTTCTGACCTCTTCTCATCTTTGGTTCGCTGCAGCTCCTCCAGTCTCAGCGCCTGCACCATGATGGACTCGCTGCCGCCTCCCATGATGCTCCGGGGCACCGACCTCCGTCTGGATGACGAGCCCAGCGCCGCTTTCTCATCCTCCGTCCCAAACCGGCCTCCGGAGGTCACAGCCAGCGTGGTTTTCTCCCGCAGCGACCTGACCATCAGCACAGAAATCAACACAATCACTGATAATCAGAGCCATCAGGACAGGAAAAAAGCCCAGTTTGATGATTCCAGAATAACTAGGTACTAGTAATATACTTCAAGCTGATTGGACTGAATATTATAGGATTTGGTCAGAGGCGAAGCACAGGCACAATCAACATCTTTTTGATTGTTTTTGCTCGTTTGAGTGAGTCTAACTTTAATACAGTCAACTAGATTAATAAAACATAATGAAACGCTTTAATTTAACATTTAAATATCACCATACTTCAATGAAAGGCCATTTTCACCACATATAAAAAAATAGGTAATTTTGAGGTTTTTTCACAATTCTGACTTTTTTGATTGCTATTGTTTTTTTTTTTTTTAAATATAATTTTTTATTTTTTTTTTAAATTCCATGTACTTCCCTATTTGATCGATAACATTACAAATTGCTAACGTTTTATGCATTACACGTTTTACAGTGCTATGTTTAAATATGCAAAAACGAGGCATTATCTAATTAAAAATGCACTAATATGCATACATTCACATATGAGCATTAGATACATCCATGTTCAAAACTCTTGTTTAATTTTGTTGTGATAATAGAGTTAAAGGTTCTTCCAGAGGGGATTCTGGATTTCTCTTTTTATCACTCTATAAATCAGAAAATACTGTCAACAGACGGAAAACTAACATTTGAACCATTTCTTAAGAGTAAAATGTTGTATAAATCAGTGTGAATGAAATATGAATAAACCTTCAGAATACAGAGAGAAATAAAACCATAAAGTTCGGTGTTTTTTAAAATTATTTCATTAATATATTTTTATTTTAGTTAAAGTTTTGGTTATTCTGTTGTGTGTGTTTTTGTCATTTTTATTAGTTTTTCTTAAATTTGAAAATGTTTATTTTAGTGCAAGTTAAACCAAACGAAAATGATTATATTTATTATATATTTTATTTCAAGTATCAAAAATGTGAATTTATGGTTTTAGTAAACAATAATAACCCTGCTCATAAGAGCTCTGATAGTGTAAAGCAACCTATTAAACTCAAAATGAACATTTTCTGTAATTTAAAGCTAAAATGAGTTTAAAAACACATTAACTTTTTATTCAAAGTAACATAAGTCTC
This sequence comes from Sinocyclocheilus grahami, assembly GCF_001515645.1. Taxonomy (NCBI): domain Eukaryota; kingdom Metazoa; phylum Chordata; class Actinopteri; order Cypriniformes; family Cyprinidae; genus Sinocyclocheilus; species Sinocyclocheilus grahami. The sequence continues at coordinate 79,857 of NW_015506993.1, forward strand.
CTTTACATATCTAACCCTATATAACCTAATGCATCATATTTTATACGCAAAGCCTCTAAATGATCAGCAAGATGCCGTTAAACCCGTTTCAGATAAAATGCAATAAAATAAGTGCATTTTGCATGTCTACTTTACACTAGTCTGAAAATAAAACACATTATGAAAAGCCAAAGATGACAATAATTTGGCTTGCACTTTATGGATTCTTATTGCACTTTTACGTCGTAGGCTGCGCTGGTGTTATCTCGTTGTTATTTCTAACAATGACAACTCAATAATCATCTCAAATCTGACCATTGCATGAAAACCAATGGTTTTGCATGCAATGTCTCATCTCGAACTCCTGGCCACTGATGTTTCTTTTCACCTGGACAGCAAGGTCAGCTTTTGCTCTAGAATGATCTCCAGTTTCTGGGCCTGTTTGGAGATCCAGTGATCGACGCCGTGAAAGCGGTAACAGTTCTCTAGCATCAGTCTGAAATCTGACACGAACACCGTGATGGACTCGTACTCGCGGTGGACGAACTTATCGTCCATCTTTCTGAAGCACATCCCGGCGTGGTCCCCGGGGCCCACGGGACGCCAGAACGGGGCCGTGATGCACTTATGCTTCTCTGAGAGGAAGCTCTGAAATATTCTGAAGGCCTGCTGGATCTCGGGCGTGAGATCGTCCTCGTCGTGCAAGCGCGCCGTGAGATTCTCCAGCCCTGACTGCTCAGTCGAACCGTTGCAGGAGGTCAAGGTCAAGCGGAGGTTCGGGTTCATGTCCGGGGAGGCGTGTGATGCGGATTCACATGCGTGTGCGTCCTCACACGAGTCCGAATGAAGCTTCATTCTCCCGCCGTGATGCTGAGGGCCTCGCTCACCTGCACAGGTAACCTTACCGCCAGCATCATCTGTCAATCAACGTCAAGCTGTCATCACAAGAAGCCATTGCTGTTCCTGATGGAGCCTGTTTGAAGACAAACAAAACACTTCAGTTACACTACTAAAACAACGTCCTGGGATCATTATAAGCGTGCTAGATAACACCTGATGAATAAATAAGCATGCAAGACTTCAATGCATTTCTATAAGCAATCCCCTTAAACTCATTTAAAGTGCATTAACCCGCTCTAAATTGAGTTAAACTCTCATTCTCGTTATCGTGTTAATGTTTCGTGCGTTTTTACGACATTACCGGAGCGCTGTTCTGTGTTGTCGAGTGAAACATTAAACCGCCCGCACTAGGCCGCAGCGACAGCGGCCTCGATTTGACTCTCACACCGGGGAGGGCTCGCCTGAGCCGGGCAGCCGCCGCTCTCTCTCCCGCCGACCGCTGGAGCTCATAGTTCCAGTGCAGCGCGATTTGTCAGCAAACACAGTTGAAACCCGAAGTGCGGCTGTTTCGCAGCGTCGCGAAGGAAAATCTGGCAGATTTTGCGAAAAACGAGCTGCGGAGAAACGCGTGTTGATGGAGATTGACTTGAAAGAAACACGGCGCTGTGTGTGTGTGTGTGTGTGTGTGTGCGCGTGCGCCCGCCAGTGTGTGTGTGTGTGTGTGTGTGTGTGTGTTTGCAGAAAAAATACAACTTTACATAGCCTTCATATTTTGTAAAGCAGCATGGTAAACCCCATGTTTTATTACAACGAAGAGAAAAGCACTGAGATCTGATTCTATTCTCCTTTTGCTGAATATTCTAGAATATTCTCCTTTTATTCGACCTAAACACAGACAGACAAAATAGAAAATGTCAAGAAAATGCCCGGATCATATTTCACCCCCCAAAGAAAAATGATTGTGTAACACGTTAATAATATTATGATATGCTTAATTATCATATTTTCATGATATTTTAGCACTTCAAAATTCTTCATAAAGAAAACATTTAAATATGACGTAAAGAAGAAAATACAAAGAACATAAAATAAAAAAAGGAAAGCAAGAATAAACAAAGAATCCTCAATAAGTTAGAAATATAAGATCTAGGAGTATAAGATCTTTAAAAATATGTTATTCTTATTATTGATTTATTATTACAAAGTACGGGAACTCTCAGCAAAGTGTTTGCAATGTGGAAGCATGGTTGCAACCAGAAAAATACCATATATACATATATATAAAAGCAAAAATCACGCTTTCTAACGGGAGATCGATAACTTGTTCTTCCGGAGGGAATGCACGTGATCGGATTGATCACCTCTGTGACGTCATCGATCAGCCACGTGATGCTCTCAGTGACCACCAGATGTCTCCAGCGTTCATCAGAAAACACTGAGGATGCTCACAATACTTCACAACAGTGCACTGCACACTGCTCTTGAGAAACTAGTAGGGTTAGGGTTAGTGTGGTAGTGAACAGCTGACCATATTAACCACTTACTGTAGTACAGTAACTTCCCATATTCATTGATGTTACAGTAGTGGCTGCAGTAACCATGGTAGTTAGGGTGGAAACTGCGGTTACCATGGCAACCGCTTCCCAGCTGCTGGAGTCAGCATAGTAACCAGACCATAATACACACACACACACACACACACACACAAACACGGTATATATTTGGTTCAATTATTCCGGGGAAAAAAACACCTGTTCTTGAAATTCCCTAAATCCACTGCTGCAAACACAACCTGCCAGTTTCAGGAACATTATGTTTAAATCATGAATTTACCACTGAAACGATTCATAAAATCATAGATTGTTACTGTAAGTGTGATAATTAAATGAATGCGATTAAATGGAAACGGGTGTGTCTCAGTTTCAGATCTCGACGACAGCTCTAGACTAGACTGGATGAAAATGTTTGGATTTTTTTAAGGACTTTTAGGAGAAATATCTCAGATAAAGTTGATATTTCAAAGAAATACAGTAAAGAACGTCATTATGTTTACTGACCAAAAAAGAAAAAAAGACAATCACAATAAAACCCCAAATATTAGATCTGATCTCTATGGAAGCTTGTTTCTGGCTCAGAATAAAAAATAAAGTATTTTCTATTTTTTCCTCGCAATTCTGAGTTTACATCTCACAATTTTAACGTTTTAATCGCAATTCCGAGTTTACATCTCGCAATTTTTACTTTTTACTCCCAATTCGGAGTTTATATCTTGCAATTCTGACTTTTTACTCGCAATTCCGAGTTTACATCTCGCAATTCTGACTTTTTACTCGCAATTCCGAGTTTACATCTCGCAATTCTGACTTTTTACTCGCAATTCCGAGTTTACATCTCGCAATTCTGACTTTTTACTCGCAATTCCGAGTTTACATCTCGCAATTCTGACTTTTTACTCGCAATTCCGAGTTTACATCTCGCAATTCTGACTTTTTACTCGCAATTCCGAGTTTACATCTCGCAATTCTGACTTTTTACTCGCAATTCCGAGTTTACATCTCGCAATTCTGACTTTTTACTCGCAATTCCGAGTTTACATCTCGCAATTCTGACTTTTTACTCGCAATTCCGAGTTTACATCTCGCAATTCTGACTTTTTACTCGCAATTCCGAGTTTACATCTCGCAATTCTGACTTTTTACTCGCAATTCCGAGTTTACATCTCGCAATTCTGACTTTTTACTCGCAATTCCGAGTTTACATCTCGCAATTCTGACTTTTTACTCGCAATTCCGAGTTTACATCTCGCAATTCTGACTTTTTACTCGCAATTCCGAGTTTACATCTCGCAATTCTGACTTTTTACTCGCAATTCCGAGTTTACATCTCGCAATTCTGACTTTTTACTCGCAATTCCGAGTTTACATCTCGCAATTCTGACTTTTTACTCGCAATTCCGAGTTTACATCTCGCAATTCTGACTTTTTACTCGCAATTCCGAGTTTACATCTCGCAATTCTGACTTTTTACTCGCAATTCCGAGTTTACATCTCGCAATTCTGACTTTTTACTCGCAATTCCGAGTTTACATCTCGCAATTCTGACTTTTTACTCGCAATTCCGAGTTTACATCTCGCAATTCTGACTTTTTACTCGCAATTCCGAGTTTACATCTCGCAATTCTGACTTTTTACTCGCAATTCCGAGTTTACATCTCGCAATTCTGACTTTTTACTCGCAATTCCGAGTTTACATCTCGCAATTCTGACTTTTTACTCGCAATTCCGAGTTTACATCTCGCAATTCTGACTTTTTACTCGCAATTCCGAGTTTACATCTCGCAATTCTGACTTTTTACTCGCAATTCCGAGTTTACATCTCGCAATTCTGACTTTTTACTCGCAATTCCGAGTTTACATCTCGCAATTCTGACTTTTTACTCGCAATTCCGAGTTTACATCTCGCAATTCTGACTTTTTACTCGCAATTCCGAGTTTACATCTCGCAATTCTGACTTTTTACTCGCAATTCCGAGTTTACATCTCGCAATTCTGACTTTTTACTCGCAATTCCGAGTTTACATCTCGCAATTCTGACTTTTTACTCGCAATTCCGAGTTTACATCTCGCAATTCTGACTTTTTACTCGCAATTCCGAGTTTACATCTCGCAATTCTGACTTTTTACTCGCAATTCCGAGTTTACATCTCGCAATTCTGACTTTTTACTCGCAATTCCGAGTTTACATCTCGCAATTCTGACTTTTTACTCGCAATTCCGAGTTTACATCTCGCAATTCTGACTTTTTACTCGCAATTCCGAGTTTACATCTCGCAATTCTGACTTTTTACTCGCAATTCCGAGTTTACATCTCGCAATTCTGACTTTTTACTCGCAATTCCGAGTTTACATCTCGCAATTCTGACTTTTTACTCGCAATTCCGAGTTTACATCTCGCAATTCTGACTTTTTACTCGCAATTCCGAGTTTACATCTCGCAATTCTGACTTTTTACTCGCAATTCCGAGTTTACATCTCGCAATTCTGACTTTTTACTCGCAATTCCGAGTTTACATCTCGCAATTCTGACTTTTTACTCGCAATTCCGAGTTTACATCTCGCAATTCTGACTTTTTACTCGCAATTCCGAGTTTACATCTCGCAATTCTGACTTTTTACTCGCAATTCCGAGTTTACATCTCGCAATTCTGACTTTTTACTCGCAATTCCGAGTTTACATCTCGCAATTCTGACTTTTTACTCGCAATTCCGAGTTTACATCTCGCAATTCTGACTTTTTACTCGCAATTCCGAGTTTACATCTCGCAATTCTGACTTTTTACTCGCAATTCTGAGTTTATATCTTGCAATTCCGAGTTTACATCTCGCAATTGTAACTTTTTACTCGCAATTCCGAGTTTACATCTCGCAATTCTGACCACACATGCACACATGCGCACACACATGCACACACACACACACACGCACACGCACAAACACACTCACGCACACACACACACTCACTCACTCACTCACTCACTCACTCACACTCTCACGCACACACACACACACTCAGACACACACTTTCACACACTCACAGACACACACTTACACGCACTCACACAAACACACTTTTTTTATATGAATTTATCATTAGAAATAAAATAAACTAATCTACTGAATACATCTCAACATTTAAAGGGAAAATAAATAAACACATACACACTTTTTTGAGCCTCTATCAGGACAGTGATGATTTTAAAGGTAGTTAATTACTCTGCTGAAATGACTTTCCCAGTGTAATGGAAGTGTTTTCCTCGCTGCAGGATCTCGCTCATCCTATTGGCTCTCAGTTCAGCAGCTCTTCTCCAATGACCATCGACGTCCCACTGAGTGACATCAACCACGGCCTGCTGGGCCACACCCAGCTGACCACCATCGACCAATCAGAGCTCAGCGCGCAGCTGGGCCTCAGTCTGGTCACGGACACACACTCACGGACACACACACACACACTCACTCACTCACTCACTCACACTCTCACGCACACACACACACACACACAGACACACACACACACACACACACACACACACACTCACGGACACACACTCACGGACACACACACACACACTCACTCACTCACTCACTCACACTCTCACGCACACACACACACACACACAGACACACACACACACACACACACACACACACACTCACGGACACACACTCACGGACACACACACACACACTCACTCACTCACTCACTCACACTCTCACGCACACACACACACACTCAGACACACACACACACACAGCCGATAAATGACAGTAGTGATGAGTTTAACTCAAACCTTGCAGACGTTGTGTGAACACTCGGTGGTGACGGGCTGAAAGGACAGCTCCTGACAACAAACACACATGAACATCTGCTCCACCTTCCGCAGGAAGTTCTGCAGGACAACAGGAAGTCATGCATCAGCACAGTGCTATTTTACTGTTATTGAGATACTATTATAGTTTTTATTCATATTTTGAATGTTTTTATTTTTATACTTTGTTTCCATTGTAAAAAAACATTTAGTTTTAGAAAAATTCTTGTGCGTTTTTATAATTTTTTTTGTCTATATAATTTTTTGTTTTTTATTTCAGTTTTAGTTGATATATGTATATATATATATATATATATATATATATTTTTTTTTTTTATTATATTTATATTTTATTATACAGAATTTCATCATAGAAATATTAGAATCTGCAGCAAATTCATATTTTTGCTCAGTTTTATTCTCTGAATGAAATTGAGCTTCATATTCTCACTGTATCTGACTATATGAGCCATAAAAGCCTGATGGAGCAAATATGACACTCAACATAATGCACACACAGCGGAGGCCAAAATGATAGAACACTAGTATTCCCAGCAGCTAAAAATGGTTTTAAGTCAGTTATTTCTATCTTTTGCTGTAGTGTGTCAGTAGGAAATATCAGTTTACATTTCCAAACATTCATTTAGCCATTAATTGTAATAATGCAGTGAGATATATGTTTATGCTCCACACAGAGATCTGATCTGATCATCATCAGTCTGTCTGGAGTCACGCAATCTGAGACAGACTCAATCCAGAAGAACAAGACGCTTCAAGAAAGCTCCTGAGAAACTCTGCTCAAGTGCACCGAGAGCAAAAGCTGCTTTAAACACAAAGGAGTGCCCTCTCATCACTAGGCATCACAGGGATTCCCCTTTGCTGGTTTGAATCCTATCTCACTGGTAGGTCTTTCAGGGTGGCTTGGGGAGGGGAGGTATCCAAAGCACATCAACTGGTCACTGGGGTTCCTCAGGGATCAGTACTTGGACCCCTCCTCTTCTCCATTTACACTACATCACTGGGTCCCATCATACGGGCACATGGCTTATCCTACCATTGCTATGCTGATGACACACAGCTCTATCTCTCATTTCAACCAGATGATCCAGCGGTAGCTGCACGGATCTCAGGCTGCCTGGCAGACATCTCGGCATGGATGAAAGAATATCACCTACAGCTCAACCTGGCAAAGACTGAGCTTCTTGTCTTCCCTGCCACTCCAACTCTACAGTATGATTTCTCCATCCAGCTAGGTTCTTCTACAATTACCCCATCAACGTCGGTCAGAAATCTCGGTGTAATCTTTAATGACCAGCTGACCTTCAAAGACCAAATTGCAAAGACCGCTTGATCTTGCAGGTTTGCATTGCACAACATCATCCTCACCTGGACTTTGAGGCCGAGTTTCTTGCTGCGCTCGATCCCCTCTGTAGTCCAGGGCGCTGGCTCCAGGTCGTCACGTCGCAGCAGGTATCTCCACACCAGGAACCCACACTTCCCGATCTCAGGCCAGTACTTCACCACCTGACAACAACACGCCATGCTCTCCAACATCACCACCAATGGTGCAACAAAGTGTTCAAGAGAACTTCATCTGATGTGGCTTAACGAATACAACGTACCAATTACTGCAAACCAAATGCTACTAAAAGATTAAAATCAAAGTACATGTCATGTTTTTCCTGGTTAATGTTCGCTTTCAAAATATAAATCCATTTTTAGGGAGAAAATCAGTTTTAAACATGATGTGTGACAGCAGAAGAAAGACATCAGACACTTTCACTGATGAACTTCAGTCAAGTTAATGTCTAAGTCCCAGGGAAAGAAAAACTGAAAAAGCAGATAGTTTGAGAGCTTCTGCTAAATGCATAAATGAAAATGTAAATGAAAGCTTTGCTCTTGAATTTGATTTACTTTGCATGAACTCATTAGAAGTGTTGCTGTTGTTAACTAAAAATAAAAGCAAATCTATTAAAAATCTATATATTAAATTAAGTTTAAATAAAACAAATATTAGGGGAAAAACTAAAGCTGAAATGAATATTAGGTGAAAAAAATATTAGGTGTGTGTGTGTGTGTGTGTGAGTGCATGTGTGTGCGTGTGTGCGTATGTGTGTGAGAGTGTGTGTGTGTAAGAGTGTGTGTGTGCGTGTGTGTGTGTGTGAGTGTGTGTGTGTGTGTGTGTGTGTGTGTGTGTGTGTGTGTGTGTGTGTGTGTGTGTGTGTGTGTGTGAGAGTGTGTGTGTGTGTGTGTGTGTGTGTGTGTGTGTGTGTGTGAGTGCATGTGTGTGCGTGTGTGCGTATGTGTGTGAGTGAGTGAGTGTGGGTGTGTGTGTGCGTATGTGTGTGAGAGTGTGTGTGTGCGTGTGTGTGTGCGTGTGTGAGTGTGTGTGTGTGTGCGTGTGTGCGTATGTGTGTGAGTGCATGTGTGAGTGTGTGTGTGTGAGCGTGCGTGCGTGTGTGTGTGCGTGAGTGTGAGTGTCAGTGTGTGCGTGTGAGTGTGAGTGTGTGCGTGTGAGTGCGTGTGTGTGTGTGAGTGTGTGTGTGTGAGTGTGAGTGTGTGCGTGCGTGCGTGTGTGTGTGCGTGAGTGTGAGTGTCAGTGTGTGCGTGTGAGTGTGAGTGTGAGTGTGTGCGTGTGTGTGTGTGAGTGCGTGTGTGTGAGAGTGCGTGTGTGTGTGTGCGTGTGAGTGTGCGTGTGTGCCTGTGTGTGTACCTTATAAATGCCATCGTAGCGGTTTCCCTCCTCCGGTGCGTATTTGCTGATCCGTCGGCCCTTGGAGCTGCGAATCACTCTCACCGGTTTTCCCGCTCTCCAGTTGCGAGACTCCGCCCCATCCTTGTCATTCAGAGGGGCGTCACAGTTCAGCGCCAGAGCCCTGAGAGGTCAGAGGTCAAGAAGGGCATGTACAGTCACAGTGTACATGCAGAGAGACGTGTAAAGATGAGAGCCGCGTGGATCACCTGTTCATGTGTGTGAGCGTCTGATCGAACGAGTGCTCGCCGATACGCTTGTTTCCGGAGAGGTCACGACCTCCGCTGCCGGTGTAGGTGAACTCATCGCCCCGGTCCTGGAACACACATATGAAATAACAGACCAAAAAATGTTTATTGAGCCTTTTATTCATTTCATTCCGACTATTTTTTATTGCAATGCAATCACGATTTTATATCTCATAATTTTGAATTTTCTGTTCAGAATTGAGTTTATATGAGTTTACATCTTTCGCAATTTAGACTTTTTTTTCCTCGCAATTCTCTTTTTTTTGTTTCCACCACAGAATAAAAAAATAATAAAAAAGGTTATTGCCTTTATATCTTGCAATTCAATTCAATGAATCTATTAATTCTCACAAAACTTTATCTATTGAGAGATAAAGTTGCAATTGCCTTTTTCATTTTAATTTTTCACACACACGCACAAACATACAGACACACAAACTCGCACAAACACACACACACACGTACATGATCTGTGTGTGTGTGTGTGCGCGTGTGAGTGTGTGTGTGTGTGCGTGTGTGTGCGTGTGTCTGTGTGCGTGTGCGCGCGCACGCGTGTGTTAGTGAGTGTGTGTCTGTGTGTGTGTGCACGCATTTGTGTGTGTGTGTGTGTGTGTGCGTGCGTGTGTGCGTGTTCGCGTGTGTGTCTGTGTGTGTGAGAGAGAGAGAGAGAGTGAGTGTG